>NC_041387.1:114619652-114737331 GCF_002162155.2 Triticum dicoccoides | reverse complement strand
GGGGGGTTTAAAATAAAGATGACCCTCGGGTTAATTACTCCCGAGGGAAAGGTTATAGGTTGTTAGGCAAATGTAAAACCAAGGTTGGGCCTTGCTGGAGGAGTTTTATTCAAAGCGAACTGTCAAGGGGTTCCCATAAACCCAGCCGCATAAGGAACGCAAAATCAAGGAACATAACACCGGTATGACGGAAACTAAGGCGGCAAGAGTGGAACAAAACACCAGTCATAAGGCCGAGACTTCCACCCTTTACCAAGTATTTAAATGCATTAATTAAAATAATAGATATTGTGATATCCCAACATAATCCTGTTCCAACATGGAGCAATCTTCAACTTCACCTGCAACTAACAACGCTATAAGAGGGGCTGACCAAAAGCTGTAACATAGCCAAACAATGGTTTGCTAGGAAGGGTGAAAAGGTTAGAGGCTGACATCACAATTTGGGAGGCTTGCTAAACAAGTATACGTAGCGCAACATAGCGATAGAACGAAGCAACTAGCACAACAATGATAGTAGTGAGATCGAGGGTAACGGTCATCTTGCCTGACATCCCGCTAGGAAGAAGAACGAGTCCACGAAAAACACGGATGGAGCGGTCTACTGGCGATATACCAAGGCCACTCGGAAAATCTCGGCCCATTTCGAGAACGTTTTTCTGCGGCACACAAAACGAGGACTGAGAGGTGCAACGGGTCCATGCAAGTGTGGTTGGGCTTAGAACGGACAACAGAGAGAACTGAGGGAACCCGAACGGATGCAAATTTTGAAAAAAACATGCAGATGATGACATGGCAAAATGCAACACGCAAGAAAATGGCATGGCAACGATGGCGAATAACTGGAAGACACCTGACGCATCGGTTTCGGGGCGTTACAACTCTCCTCCACTAACAAGAGATCTCATCCCGAGATCTTAGGAACGAGACGGAAGAGAAAGAGGAAGAGGTGAAATACGAACACAAGAGAGAAGAAGAACAAAGTCGAGAGCACTTGTGTAGAAAAGATGAATGGCGAATATGACGAGAATGAATGCTGAAGGAATAAGATGGACTCTGAAACCACTCCGGTTAGAACAAGATAGAAAAGGAATAAGAACATAAGAATTTGGGCAGCACTCCGACTGAAAATGGAAGGAATAGAACATGAAATTCGCCAGATGGGATGACCCTTGACGAGATGAACAATGAAATGCCTCCGGAAGAATGGAAAGAATGGAATGAAAAGAACGGATGAAAGAACAAGAACTTCCACCATGAATGAATTAGATAGCATCCTTAGAGGAAGGTAGAACGGAGTTGTTGAGAAATCAACAACAAAAGAATAAGCTTGTTGTGGACTTATCAAAACATCTCAAAACTTGAGGTGAAATTATTCCCCAATCAAATGTCTGGATATCTGGGAAGAACGAAGAAATGCAAAACTCCACTTCAGAAGAAAACGGAGAATTATTTGCACTTCGAGACACGAGAAGAAAAGATACTTGAACTCCTCCAACGAAATTCTTGATGAACTCTTGAAGAATGAATTAAATCATGAAGAACCACCACGAAGAACTTCGGTGACAAAAGGATGATGAGATAGAATTGAAGGATGATAAGAATAAGATTAAAGCCTTGTGGTGATTTCGATGGAGGTTCCAACAAGATGGCCGAGGAAATTCGAACTCCGGAAAGAAAAGATGAAACACTTGGGGCTAGAATTTACTCAACATGAACATACTACGAAGGAAGGGTTTAATCAGCTTGAAAGAAGAATAAGAATTATTTTATGCTTATCCTCATCAAATTAAATTGATGACAAGTAACGGATTTTGCATACTACTTATTCTTGTTGAAAAGGATTAGGGGGAATATGGCGCAACCTTGAGGAAGGTCTTCAATGAACCACCGATAGGGTTGGAAAGAACGAATGAATTGATATGACGAAAAAGGGAGAGGAATGTTGAAGGAACCATCATAAGAATTCGAAAATGACTGATTAAAGAGAATGAATCACCGAGAAGAAGTAAAGGAACAAATATGCTTGAGGGAATTAGATGCAAAAGAACAAAGAGATCACGGGCTGATTAAAGAACACTTCAATGAAGCGCCGGGATAATTGGATAACGGTAGCTGAAATGTGAGGACGAAGAATTCTTCTGGAATGATGGCCTCCGGTGAAAAGAAATGGAAAAATAACTCCTGACATACTCTGAATGGGTAAGAAAAGAATATTCGACAAATGGAATAATTCGAGAGGATAACATGAAGCTAGAACCACGAATCTTCGAGAGAACGGGCAAGATTTAGGAGAAACTATTCTTCGGTCTTCAAATGACGATGAGAAACACCACCAAAATTACTGAGATACTTCGGGAGAATGAAAAGAGGAAAAGTTGAACCAAAGTTGAAAAGAATTCAAAAGCGATCTTGAAGAAGGCATGTGACTGATGGAATTCATTCTTACGTCAAACTCCGAAAAGAATTAGGAATGGCTCCGGAATAATTAGAAGAGTCAGGTAAGATCCTGGGAATAAACCTATGGGTTAGGGCCCGCTAAAAAGAAAACACCGTTGAAAAGGATTGCGAAAGAGATAGATGGTGCACCGAGACAATTGAAAGACTTGGATGAGGTGACAACCTTGAATTAATTGGAACACAGATGAATCTCCCAAGATGTCTTCGGTACTCCGGAAGGATAAACTGGCGAGAGGCGAACGTGCAAGGGGAACACTTGATCCAAGGAAAAGAATATGATCAACCTGAAAAACTTGAATTGAATCCACCAAAAAAGAAAAAGAGATGAAGAATGTCAAACGAGATGAGACTTCACCGGTTGAAATGATTGAGGAAAGACTGAAGAGTTCCACGAATGAAATTGATGCTCGAAACAGAATCAGGCTCCGGGAATAAGAGGCTGGGAGGGCGGGAAAAACAAAGGCAACTTGGAAGGGGGAACCGATGAATAACTTGAATAGAAAAGACACCGGTTGAAATAATTGAGGAAAGAATGCAAAGACTTCACACGAATAGGATGGATACTCGATTAGGGACTCCAACTCTGAGAAGAAAAAGGGTGGGCAGGTGGGAAAATAAAACAACTCAGGATTGAACTTGGCAAAGATGAAGAGGCTCGAGTCAACTTGACGAGAAATGCACTGGATGAAAAGAGCTGAGAACCGATGATCAGAAAACCAACCGCATGATCCTAAAGAAAGTTTGAAGGGGAAGAGGAGTAATTCAAAACACCTACATCAAGATTCCTCACTAGAGCGATGAAGGGGCTGAGGAGTAAAAAGAATTCCTACTCTCCGATATAACTAGACTCTAAAAATATTTTTCTTCTAGACTCGACAACGGCCATGCTAAGAACAATCAAGGGGGCTCCTATGGTTGGTCGAGGCTCTGATACCAACTTGTCACGCCCAATATGCAACCCTATCCTAAAGGAACTCGAAGGTCCCACCAAGGATAGAAGCGCATATTGGAGACGCTTTTGCAAGGTGGATATCATTACATCGTACCATTACATAATAGTTGGGGATACATACAAGAGGCATACGATGCCACACGAATACAACATCATCATACATAAGAGCAACATCTGACTACGGATGAAACACAAACAGAAACTCAAACGACATCCACCCTGCTAACCTAGGCTGCCGACCAGGAACTTATCCCTAAATGACGAAGCAGAAGAAGAACTCAAGACAAGCAAGCATCACTCTCACGTCATGATCATCGCATTACCTGCACCTGCAACTGTTGTTGTAGTAAACTGTGAGCCACGAGGACTCAGCAATCCCATTACCATGGGTATCAAGACTAGCAAAGCTTAATGGGTAAGGAATGGATAAGTGGTGATGTTGCAGCAAGGGACTAAGCATGTATGGTGGCTAACTTACAAATACAAGAATGAACTAAGAAGCTACACAAATGGTCGCCAGGAGAGACAGGTCCATTGCAGCTTTCATCCAGGAGTTAAACTAGCACATTCGTCGCCAGGAGAACCAGATGTGCGTAGGCATGATAGATCTGAAGAAGGCAATGACCAGGATTTCGGAGCTGGAGGAAGAACTCAAGTCCACACGCGATGGATATGAGGAGGAAATGATGATACTAGTGGAGAAGAATGACAGCCTGGCGAGGAAGCTAGGAGTATTCATGGGAGACCCCGCGCCAGGAGGAGATGACGATGATTGCAAGGACATTCGTTCGGAGGACTACAACATAATCGACGATACTGACTCAGACCCCGACGACAGCGATGATGACTATGTTGATGAAGCTGGAGCAGATATCATGGAGTCTTCCATCGATTAAAACTTCTAGTCGACCACCATAACAGTAGTAGTATTTCCCCCATGTAAATAGTATAGTCCGAGCACTTTTGTAATGATAGTTAGACCGATTGTATGCCCTTGTTTGAAATTATCGAAGTGATATGTTTGTGTTTGTCTCATGTGCATATGGGTAGTGTTTTCCCTTTAGACCTCATTCTATTCTGTTTTCTCAACCTTTCTAAACCCATCAGATGTCTCCGAGACGTGACAATGGATTTGCTTTCCCACGGAGCTCACTCAGTTGATCGAGCAGGAGAACACCTTGATGCAGCTACTAGTTCAGAATCAGAACCAAGGCAACAACAATAACAACCCACCACCACCACCACCTGTTGATCACTTAGCTCGTTTCCTAAGGCTGAATCCGCTGGTGTTCTTTGGTAGCACCGAGCCGATTGTTGCAGATGATTGGCTCCGCAAGATTGGAAGGGAGCTGACCACTACAGGATGCACATATGCGGAGAGAGTGCATTTTGCCGCACATCAGCTTGATGGACCTGCAACATCATGGTGGGAGAATTTCATAGCCACTTACCCCATTGACACTGTTACATGGGACCAGTTTCAGTAGGCTTTTCACACTGCCCATGTTTCAACAGGAGCTATGAACATGAAGAAGCACGAGTTTCGCAACTTGCGCCAAGGAGGACACACAGTGGGGCAGTATGTTGATGAGTTTAGTAAGTTAGCATGTTATGCCCCTGATGACGTAGCTACATATGCTGCTAAGAAGGAGAAGTTTCTGGAAGGACTGAATAATGAGCTGAGCATGCAGTTGATGGTGGCAACATTCAACAACTCCCAGGAGTTGGTAGAAGAGCTCTTATGATTGAAGGGAAGCAGCAGCAGATAGATAGCCTCAAGAGGAAGTATGGACAAGGGAAGTAGAATTCAGGAGCTTAGCAGAGACCCCCTTTTACCCCGAACTCGGGAGGACACATTCACCATAACCATGGAGGCCATAATTCCAATGGAGGAAGTTCGCATAACCATAGTGGCCCCAAGAATGGGAATGGCAATGGAGGAAGCAACGGCCAGAACCGTACCAACCCAGCAACACCCGCCAAGAAGGATCTAAGTCACATTACTTGTTTCAATTGTGGGAAGAATGGACATTACGCCACGGAGTGTTCTGAAGCAAAGAATGGAAATGGCAATGGAAGCTCTGGGAAGAAGTCCAACCCTTTCAACAGGGGACAAGTGAATCACATTAGCGTGGAGGAGGTTGAAGAGCAGCCAGATGCAGTTATAGGTAAGTTTTTGGTTAAGTCATTTACTGCAATCGTTCTTTTTGATACTGGTGCATAACATTCATACATATCAAGAGGATTTGTGGATAAGTATAAGTTGCCCACCAAAGTTCTTAGGACACCTATGTTAGTAAGCTCGCTAGGAGCGGAGCATATGGCAAGCCAAGGATGTTTTCAGATGCCATTAACCATAGGTAGGCATGTTTTCCCCTCAGATCTGATAATTTTGGAGTCACAAGGGTTGGATGTGATTTTGGGTTTGGATTGGCTATCGATGTATGGAGGAAACATCGATTGTGCCGGTAAGTCGATTATGCTCACCACCCTAGAAGGGAGAAGGATCAAGTATGTATCCCAGCATATGCCGAGGAGGACTCAAGTGAATTCCTTATCAGGAGTTGTACAGGAGGAAGTACCAGTGGTGAAGGATTTCCCTGATGTATTTCCAGAAGAGTTGCCAGGCATGCCACCGGATAGAGACATTGAGTTTTTGATTGAGCTTTTGCCAGGCACCGAGCCAATATCAAAGAGACGGTATCGGATGCCCGCACAGGATTTGGAGGAAATTAAGAAGCATATTAAGGAGTTACTGGATAAAGGTTATATTCGCCCAAGTTCCTCACCTTGGGGATCCCCAGTACTTCTAGTGGAGAAGAAGGATGGATCATTGAGGATGGTTGTTGATTATCATGCGTTGAATGAAGTGACGATCAAGAACAAGTACCCACTGCCGATGATCAATGATTTGTTTGACCAATTGCAAGGAGCTAAAGTATTTTCCAATATCGACCTGCGATCAGGATACCATCAGCTGAAGGTTCGAGAGCAGGATATACCTAAGACAGGGTACGGGTTATATGAGTATACCATTATGTCATTTGGTCTGACTAATGCGCCTGCCTATTTCATGAACATGATGAACAAGGTGTTTATGGAGTTTCTGGATAAGTTTGTCATGGTGTTCAGTGATGATATATTGGTCTACTCAAAGAATGAAGAGGAGCATAAGGAGCATTTCATTAGGTTCTCGAGAAGCTCAGGGAACATCAGTTATATGCCAAGTTCAACAAGTGTGAGTTTTGGTTGAAGGAAGTAGGATTCCTCGGACATGTTATATCCAGAGCAGGAATAGCAGTAGACCCCACCAAGGTAGCTTCTCTGACTAAATGGGTGGCACCCACGTCAGTAGGGGAGATCTGGAGTTTTCTTGGACTCGCAGGATATTATCGGAGGTTCTTTGAGAATTTCTCCAGGATTGCAAAACCCATGACAGAATTGTTGAAGAAAGACACCAAGTTCAGATGGACTGAGGAGTGTGAGGCTAGTTTCTAGGAGTTTAAGAAATGTTTGGTTACAACCCCAGTGTTGATTCTTCCAGATCAATGCAAGGATTATCAAGTGTATTGCGACACTTCACGTCGAGGACTTGGAGCAGTGCTTATGCAGGAGGGAAGAGTTGTTTCATATGCCTCACAACAGCTTAAACCTCGTGAGCAAAATTATGCTACATATGATTTGGAGTTAGCAGCCGTAGTGCATGCGTTGAAGGCATGGAGACATTTTCTCATCGGAAACCATTGTGAAGTGTACATGGATCACAAGAGTTTTAAATATATCTTCACACGGAAGTAGTTGAACCTCAGGCAAAGGAGATGGTTGGAGCTCATTAAGGATTATGATATGAAGTTGCACTATCATCCTGGAAAAGCTAATGTAGTAGTAGATGCATTGAATCGCAAGAGTTATGTTAATACGCTCATGACCGGAGATTTACCCAAGGAGTTAGCAGAGGATCTTTGTGAGCTATGTTTGGAAATAGTTCCGAGAGGTTATGTAGCAACGTTGGAAATCCATTCTACTTTGATGGATAAGATCAGAGAAGCCCAGAAGACTGACAAGGAGATTGGCGAGATAAAGGAAAGGATGAGTAAAGGGAAGGCTAAAGGATTTTGTGAGGATGAGCATGATACTTTATGGTTTGAGGATCGCGTATATGTGCCTAATGACCCAGAGATCAGGAAGTTGATTCTGCAGGAGGCCCATGATTCACCGTATTCGATTCACCCAAGAAACACCAAGATGTATCTGGATTTGAAGGAAAGTTTCTGGTGGACCAAAATGAAGAAGGATATTGCCGAGTACGTAGCAGTATGTGATGTATGTCAGAGAGTGAAGGCAGAGCATCAGAAGCCAGCAGGATTGCTATAACCATTGCCAATACCCGAATGGAAGTGGGACAAGCTGGGCGTGGACTTTATCACGGGATTGCCCAGGACTCGTTCAGGCTATGACTCGATATGGGTTATAGTCGATCGATTGATGAAAGTAGCTCATTTCATCCTAGTGAAGACCACCTATACTAGTGCGAAGTTGGCAAAGATATACATGACCAAGATCGTATGTCTGCATGGAGTTCCGAGGACCATTGTATCAGACAGAGGAACCCAGTTTACCTCATAGTTCTGGAATTAGTTGGATGAAACTTTGGGTACCAGGCTAGAGTTTAGTACACCTTTCATCCACAGACAGATGGACAGACCGAGAGAGTCAATCAGATTCTGGAGGACATGTTGAGAGCTTGTGCGCTAGATTATGGATCTAGTTGGGACGATAATTTGCCGTATGCAGAGTTCCCTTATAACAACATTTATCAAGCCAGTTTGAAGATGGCCCCTTTCGAAGCTTTGTACGGAAGGAGGTGCAGGACACCGCTATTGTGGGATGAAGTTAGAGTCCGTCAGTTGTTTGGACCATATTTGATTAAGGAGTCTGAAGAGAAAGTTAAACTGATTCATGACCGACTTAAGGTAGCGCAGTCCAGGCAGAAGAGTTATGCAGATTCTAAATGCAAGGAGACAGTTTACGAAGTCGGAGACAGAGTATATCTTCCTGTGTCCCCACTTCGAGGAGTTAAGCGTTTTGGAGTTAAAGGAAAGTTAGCACCATGTTTTGTGGGACCATACAAAGTCTTGGAACGTACGGGAGAAGTTGCTTACAAGCTGGAATTGCCAGAAGGACTGTCAGGAGTTCACGATGTGTTTCATGTTTCCCAGTTGAAGAAGTGCCATGCAGAGATGGCCGATATTCCTCTGAGAGATACAGTGCCACTAGAAGCGATTCAGCTAGATAATGATTTGACCTACGAGGAAAAACCAGTGAAGATTCTCGAGTTTGCTAGCTGAGTCAAACGCAACAATGTTATCAAGTTTTGCAAAGTTCAGTGGAGCCACCATACCGAGGATGAAACCACCTGGGAACGAGAGGAAGTCCTATGGAGGGACCACCCGCACCTATTTTCTAGCCAACTCGAATCTCGAGGACAAGGTTCATCTTAAGGGGGGTAGGTTTATAACATCCCAAATTTTCAATTTGGAATGTTATACATAGGTCATCACTGCATATCATATTTTATTGCATTTTGGTTGATCCTAGAAATTCTAAGCAACTCAAGGACCCATAGAGAGAGTTGGGGATTTCGTTTATTTTCATATTTGAGTTTTCTCAAATATTGAAAAGAGGATCATTTTAGTTTTAATCATTTTTGCCTCCAAATATTTCCAACGTTAAAATAAAAGAGAGGGGATAGAATGACTTCTCCAAAATAAAAGAAATACTGGAGGAAAAATGTTAAAATCAATTATTTATTTTATTTGGATTTTTATTGCTATTTTATTTGAATTAGAAAAGTTGCACGTTTTCAAAAATTGCATTTTAGGCCAAAAAAATGTTCACTTTGTTCTAAATATTTCATTTAGACGGTGAAAATTTGTTTTGGCATTTATAGATTTTTTTTATATTTTCTAGGATTTTTTTCATTTCGGCGGAATTATATATATTTTTAAAAAAGTTCCCGCCCGACTGGGCCGAAGCCTAGCCGAGCAGGCCGGCCCGCCTAGCGCCGCCGCCTTCCCTGCCATGCTCGCGGCAG
This sequence comes from Triticum dicoccoides, assembly GCF_002162155.2. Classification (NCBI taxonomy): domain Eukaryota; kingdom Viridiplantae; phylum Streptophyta; class Magnoliopsida; order Poales; family Poaceae; genus Triticum; species Triticum dicoccoides. The sequence continues at coordinate 114,727,825 of NC_041387.1, read as the reverse complement.
ACTCCTCTTGGAGTCCGTCTTAGAGCCGCCGCTGGCTGCCCCTCCCCCAAGTCGGCCTCCGCCCTGACTCCCCCTATTTAAGCCGCCGCCCGCCGCCCTCTCCACCACCCGTAGCCGCCGCCGCCGCTCGACGCCGCCGTCGCTGCCCCTTGCCGCCACCCCGCCGATGCCCCACGCCGCCGCGTGATGACCCACAAGTATAGGGGATCTATCGTAGTCCTTTTTCGATAAGTAAGAGTGTCGAACCCAACGAGGAGTAAAAGGAAATGATAAGCAGTTTTCAGCAAGGTATTTTCTGCAAGTACTGAAATAAGTGGTAACAGATAGTTTTGTGATAAGATAAATTGTAACGAGCAACAAGTAACAAAAGTAAATAAAGTGCAGCAAGGTGGCCCAATCCTTTTTGTAGCAAAGGACAAGCCTGGACAAACTCTTATAATAGGAAAAGCGGTCCCGAGGACACATGGGAATATCGTCAAGCTAGTTTTCATCACGCTCATATGATTCGCGTTCAGTACTTTGATAATTTGATATGTGGGTGGACCGGTGCTTGGGTACTGCCCTTACTTGGACAAGCATCCCACTTATGATTAACCTCTATTGCAAGCATCTGCAACTACAACAAAAGTATTAAGGTAAACCTAACCATAGCTTGAAACATATGGATCCAAATCAGCCCCTTACGAAGCAACGCATAAACTAGGGTTTAAGCTTCTATCACTCTAGCAACCCATCATCTACTTATTACTTCCCAATTCCTTCCTCTAGGCCCAAATAATGGTGAAGTGTTATGTAGTCGACGTTCACATAACACCACTAGAGGCTAGACAACATACATCTTATCAAAATATCGAACGAATACCAAATTCACATGACTACTAATAGCAAGACTTCTCCCTTGTCCTCAGGAACAAACGTAACTACTCACAAAGCATATTCATGTTCATAATCAGAGGAGTAATAATGTGCATAAAGGATCTGAACATATGATCTTCCACCAAATAAACCAACTAGCATCAACTACAAGGAGTAATCAACACTACTAGCAACCTACTAGCACCAATCCCGGACTTGGAGACAAGAATTGGATACAAGAGATGAACTAGGGTTTGGAGATGAGATGGTCCTGGTGAAGATGTTGATGGAGATTACCCTCTCTCGATGAGAGGAGTGTTGGTGATGGCGATGATGATGATTTCCCCCTCCCGGAGGGAAGTGTCCCCTGCAGAACAGCTCTGCTGGAGCCCTAGATTGGTTTCGCCAAGGTTCCGCCTCGTGGTGGCGGAGTCTCGTCCCAAAAGGTTGCTTGCTATTTTTTTTCTCATCGAAAGACTTCATATAGGAGAAGACGGGCATCGAAGAGCCACCAGGGGGCCCACGAGTTAGGGGGCACGCCCAGGGGGGGCGCCCCCACCCTCGTGAGCAGGGTGTGGGCCCCCTGGCCTTCATCTTTGGCGACGATTTTTCTTTATTTATTTTAAGACATTCCGTGGAGTTTCAGGACTTTTGGAGTTGTGTAGAATAGGCCTCCAATATTTGCTCCTTTTCCAGCCCAGAATTCCAGCTGCCGGCATTCTCCCTCTTCATGTAAACCTTGTAAAATAAGAGAGAATAGCCATAAGTATTATGACATAACGTGAAATAACAGCCCATAATGCAATAAATATTGTCATAAAAGCATGATGCAAAATGGATGTATCACCGCGCCGCCCCGCCGGAGACTCGCCGGAGGTAATCGACGCTGCCGGCGCCGTTCTTCGTTTTTTTTCAAAAAACCTTTCGTTTTTTTAAAACCCTAGATCTAGTCTTTTTTAGATAGATCGGTTTGGTTTTTCGGTTTAGTTATTTAGCGGACGTTCGTCCGTACGTTCATTTTAATGAATGTTGTTCATCAGTTAGTCGCTGACAGTGAACGTTCGTTCGTTAGCCTGTTCGTCTCGTTTTTTTTCCAGGGTTTTTCCGCCATTATTTTTCGATCGCGATTTCTGCCCTGATTTTGATCTAGTTTATCTTTTCGCTCGTTTATCCAAATCAGATGAAACAAGCACCTAGATCTTCGTCTCGAAGCCCTCTTTCTGTTCAACCAAATTGAACAAGATTTTGGTACTGTAAAATTTGACTTTAGTCCAGATTAGTAAACGAATCTTGTTTCTTTTGTAGTTTGAGTTTCGTTGCTCCATTCGATTTGATTCTTTTTGCAAACCGGAGTTCTTCAGTTTAACTTTCTGGTTAGATCTTCTTATTTGAGTTTTACCCGTGCTTCTAGTTGAGTGCTTATGTATGCTTTTGTTTGTTTGTGATAGAATACCCGGAGTGCAAAGCATGCTACTACGAGTCTCTAGGTTTTGCGGATCATCAGCAAGGCAAGTAACACTTTGATCATATCCCTTTATTACTCAATTTTTAAGCATTAGTCCAAATCCTCAAACATTGCATGGTTAGAATCTGAATCACATGTGGGTTTGGGAAGTAGATGATGAGGTAGAACCTATTGCCCTTTTATTATCAAACCTTTGGGAGTTACTTTTATGTTAGGCTCAGGATTGCTAAGTGATAACCCACAAGTGTAGGGGATAATTGTAGCCTCTTTCGATAAGTAAGAGTGTCGAACCCAACGAGGAGCTAAAGGTAGAACAAATATTCTCTCAAGTCCTATCTGACACTGATACGACTCTATGCACACTTAGTGTTCGCTTTACCTAGAACAAGTATGAAACTAGAAGTACTTTGTAGGTGTTGTTGGATAGGTTTGCAAGATAATAAAGAACACGTAAATAAAAATTAGGGGCTGTTTAGATAAAGAAGCAATAAAGTAAATATAGCGAGTGTGGAAAAGTGGTGATAGGAGTTGTGAAATTGTCCCTAAGCAATTGACTACTTTACTAGACCGATAGCAAGTTTTATGTGGGAGAGGCATAAGCTAACATACTTTCTCTTCTTGGATCATATGCACTTATGGTTGGAACTCTAGCAAGCATCCAAAACTACTAAAGGTCATTAAGGTAAAACCCAACCATAGCATTAACATATCATGTCCCCTTCATCCCATACGCCACAACCCCCTTACTCAGGTTTATGCTTCTGTCACTCAAGCAACCCACTATAAGCGAATCATGAACATATTGCAACACGCTACAACGGGAATCCCTCACGCTTGCGCTACACGGAGGGCACAATAGGACATCAACATAACCACAAGCAAATTAAACCAATCATAGCATTTCATCAATCACCGGTAGGACAATGAAAATCTACTCAGACATCATAGGATGGCAACACATCATTGGATAATAATGTGAAGAATAAAGCACCATGTTTAAGTAGAGGGTAAAACGGGTTGCGGGAGAGTGGACCGTTGAATATAGATGGGGGAAGGTGATGGAGATGTTGGTGAAGATGGTGGAGGTGTTGGTGAAGATCGTGGTGATGATGATGGCCCCCGGCGGCGTTCCGGCGCCACCGGAAGCAAGGGGGAGAGAGCACCCCTTCTTCTTCTTCTTCTTCCTTGACCTTCTCCCTAGATGGGAGAAGGCTTTCCCGTCTGGTCCTTGGCTCCCATGGTGTGGGAGAAGCGAGAGCCCCTCCGAGATTGGATCTGTCACTCTGTCTCTCTCTGTTTCTGTGTTCTCTGATTCTGCCCTGGAACCGTTTCTTTTATATCCGGAGATCCGTAACTCTAATTGGATTGAAACATTCGCCAGGATTTTTTTTCCGAAAATTAGCTTTCTTGCGGCAAAGGAATAGCAGCAACCGCCTTACAAGGGGCCCACGAGGGTCAGGGGCGCGCCCAGGGTAGGACGGCGCACCCCCTTGCCTCGTGGCCACCTCGGGCACCGTCTCGCGTTGATTCTTCCTCCCATATTTCCCAAATATTTCAAAAATATTCTCCGTCCATTTTTATCCCGTTTGGACTCCGTTTGATATGGGGTTTCTACGAAACATAAAACGTGCAACAAACAGGATGTCAGGACCCTGACTCAATGGCACATCGATCTAGCATGTAACACCTCATATCACTTTGCGGCCTCACGCACGGTATTCCCACGGGTGTCGCCTTACCTTGCCCGGGACCGTTTGCGCCTTTTGGCACACATATATGATAGTGTCGCTAGCATCCATATGACAAGGAGCCCGAGCTAACATGGCTAGTTATGAACCCAAAGTGGCACTAACTTACAGGGACAGGCATACATGACCCATCATCCAATGTGTCGGTCATCAGCGAGTGAATCCAGGCTGTTGCACTGGGCTAGCAGGACTCCGGTAAACCGGGCTGTAGCGGGCTAATAGGACTCCGGTATTCATCGCGTGACATTTCCCCGTAGGGACAGACACAGGAACAAAGAAGGACACATGCCGGCCAGCCTAAGTGTTCCGGAGCAGTAGCAAGCTACCAAGGCTTAGTGGAAGCACTAGGAGACATTTCCCGGTAAGAGAGGCTACTAAGGATAAACAACTAGATAGTCAGATCCCACACATACCAAGCATTTCAATAACATACACACAATATGCTCGATATGTGCAAATACAACATGGCATCACAACATGACTCTACGACTCAAGTATTTATAGGCTCCGAGGAGCGAGATATTACAAACATGAGTCTCACGACCCAACATTCAGAGCATACAAGTCAAAGCACAAGTGGAAGCTTAACATGTCTGGGTACAGACATCTAGAAATGAAAAAGGCTGAGAAGCCTGACTATCTACCAGATCCTGCCGAGGGCACAAGATCGTAGCTGAGGTAACAAGCTAAACGTCGAAGTCCACGTGGAACTACCAGTGAGACTGAAGTCTCTCTGCAAAAACATAAAATAGGCAAACGTGAGTACAAATGTACCCAACAAGACTTACATCAGAACTATCTACATATGCATCATTATCAACAAAGGGGATGGTGGAGTTTAACTGCAGCAAGCCAGCTTTTACACGGTGGCTATCCTGAACTAAGACTGCAAGCGACTCTTGAGGTGGCGCACAGGAGTCCACATATTCACCAACCAATACACCACTATGGATCCGCTCCCGTCTCCCTACGAGAACGCCATCCATAGCACTCACACTTATCTTGCGCATTTTAGAGTATCCACTTTCACTTGTCTATGAACTGTATAGGCAACCCAGAAGTCCTTTTCCGCGGACACGGCTATTCGAATAGATGATGTTAACCCTACAGGGGTGTACTTCTTCACACACGCTCTCACCACTTACCGCCGTTTACACAACATGTACTCGGCAACCATCAAGCGGAAGCCCAACGAGGGTGTCGGCCATGACCTACCTAAACACTCAAGTCTCTAGTCCAGGTTTATCGCCTATTCAGGTTCCATCCGCAGGGAGTCCGGCCGAGGTTTCCACATACGGCCCCGAACGATGTGTACAGGGTTCCGTGACACCAAACGGGCACTCGGTATACCCGGCCATGTGCCTACCGCATCACAACCCACCCCTCCGGTCAGCGCAGCACATGGCCTCCAGCATACTACAAACACCAGAAACTACTTGCAACTCCTAGACAGAGGACAAGGGTGATTAAGAAGCCGAGAGGGTCCATTGGTTTTGGGCCCAATGCGTGGTAGTATCTGTTTCATGGATCACAAACACAGAACTCAGTTCCTGAGGACGGCTGCAATGAGACAACCCACCATGTACTCCTACATGGCCTCTCACCGCTACCTTTACCAAATCGTGTTCACACACTTAGCTCACACACAGTAGGACATGTTCACACACCTCTGATTCACCCCCGATGAATCAGACCTGACTCAACTCTAAGCAGTAGCAGGCATGACATACAAGCATGAATGAGTAGGCACAATAGGGCTCAAACAACTCCTACTCATGCTAGTGGGTTTCGTCTATTTACTGTGGCAATGACAGGTCATGCAAAGAATAAAGGGGTTCAGCTACCGCAGCAAGTAACAGATGAATCGTTGTTGTCCTAATGCAGTAAAAGAGAGCAGGAGCGAGAGAGTAGGATTGTATCGGAATGAACAAGGGGGTTTTGCTTGCCTGGCACTTCTGAAGATAGTATATTTCTTCATTTGTGTCATCGATCACATCGTTGGAGTCACGTCTATCGAGAGGGAACAAACACCGACAAACAAGGAAGAACACAATCAATGCAATGCACAATATGATGCATGATCATGACATGGCAATATGATGTGGTTTGAGCGAATGCAACTAGCAGCAGGTTAAATGGAGTTGGTTTGAATCCAAGATTCAAATTCAAACTCCATATGTGAAGGTTTAAATGCCATTTATATGACTTGTGCTAAACAGCAGCTATAGGTTGTTCTAACATGCATGAAAACGGTACAGATGGATAGATTGGATTTTTCTGATCATTTTTCATATATAATTTGTTTCATTTGGAGTTACGGTTGATTTTATATGATTTTTAGAAGTTTAGACTATTTTCTGGAATTTCCTGAATTATTTTAAATCCAGAAAACAATTACTGCGTCAGCATTGCGTCACGCTGACCTCACCAGGTCAACAGACCCGGTCCAGGTCAAACCTGACGCGTGGGGCCCGCCGGTTAGTGAGCCAGCGCTGCCTATGGTCACAGACAGGTGGGCCAGGTCAACAACCACGTCAGCGTAGTCAACACTGACGCGTGGGCCCACCGGGGTTAGTTGATTCGCCGGCGGTTAGATGACGGCGACGACCCAAAGCAGCAGTGGCTTGCCGGAGTGGCGGCAGGGGCCGCAGCTGGGTGCGCTGAGGGCACCTGGAGGTAGCCCACGCTCCCACGCATCCAGCGGAGGCAGGGGCAGGTCACGGGGTGGTCGAAGCTCGCTGAAAGTGAGCTCGCGGCGGCGCCGGAGTTCGGGCGAGTGCGGGGTTGGTGTTGTGGTGCATGGGAGGGCGAGTTAGAATATGTGTTAGGCTCCTGGTGGCTTCCTGAGCGTGGTGACACGCTCGAAATCGAGCTCAAGCGGCTGCAGTGACGGCGGTGACAAGGTCAGCGGTGGCCGGAGTTCGGCCGCGACGGAGATATGGCCTAGAGCTCGCAAACGCGAGGGGAAAGAGAGGGTTTCTGCACGGAGGCTCACAGCGGGCTCGTAGAGGTGGTCGGCGAGCTCGGGGGAGGCCGGACGGCGTCGAATCGTCGGCGGTTGTCATCGGATCCCATGGAAGAAGATGAGGGCGAGGACGACGGCACGGGGCTCCCAGCGTCACGTGGCTTGGCGATGAGGAAGAGGGCGTCTCGGCGGAGCTGTTGGACGGTACAGAGAGGGGTAGGGTGGACGATGGCCACGGTGATCGTCGGCGGCGGCGACGGCTGCGTTCGGTCGCGCTCGAGGAAGGGACTGGAGGGCGAGGGAGAGAGCAGAGAGTGAGGGAGAGGAGTGAGGGGGCTGCGTGGCATCACCCGAAGAGGCCAGGGCGAAGCGGCAAGCAGGAGGTGGCTGGGGCGCATGGGCGCGCGCGTCGCCACACGCGCGTCCTCCTGGCAGAGGAGGAAGACGACAGGGAAGGAGGCGGTGGTGGGCTGGGCCAGTTGCAGTGCTGGGCCACAGCTGGGCCGACTAGGTGGCCTGCACAATGAGGCCAGGTACTAACTCTCTCTCTCTTTTATTTTCTGTTTTCTATTTTCTGTAATCTTTGTGGCTTTATTAAAAATACAAAAATGTTTCCAAAAATCCTGAAAATAGTTGTGGGCTCTGTTAGGATTATTCCTAGCAGCCCACACTTAAGTTCAGAATTAATTGAGCACCTAAAATAACATATAGCATTTAAATGCCCAATTGCAAATAGCATATGATTTAATCCAGAGCCCAAATATGACATGGAAAAAGGTGCAACACCTCTGGTTAATGTTTCTAGCATTTTCCAGAAATGATGGACATTTTTGAAAGCCATTTGGATTCACTGAAAATATTTTAGTTGAACCTAGTGAATTCCTTAGATGCTAGGGTTTAGGCAATCCCCATTTCAAGTTTCATAAAATTTAAACATGATGCATGGATGCTAAAGAAAAACACAAGCAAGGCCTGAACTGGGGATGTGACAACTCACCCCCACTAAACAAGAATCTCGTCCCGAGATTCAAGCATAGGGTAAGAAGACACAATGACACAAGCTAACACAATCTTCACGATCCAGGTTGCACTTCAAATGAACGTTGATTCAATCACCATCATTGCCTCGATGTCTTGCTCCAGGAACTCCTACCAACATGACAACGTGAGGGAAAAGAAACTCTAGAAGGATCGGTCTTCTCGAAGATCGAGCAACTCATGATCAACTCACGGAATGAGACATAGAAATATTTCACGAGCTGAGACGCGAAGCACACATCCATAGGAATGGAGTGAAGCAGAAGACGAAGGTTCACTAGGTAGACAATAATTTTACGCTTTAAAAGGTGTTGAACGGTTGTCAACGTAGCGAGGAGTTGAGTTTTCCATGATACCACAACGAGACACCTTAGGGATGGTGACTCGTAGATATATCCCCTTAAGTGGCAAAAAGAATTACCTTTGATTCAGAGATCATTGAAACTCTTTATACCAGCCTAAGGCAAATCACAATCGATCATTTGAAGGAGTCCGAAATAATGACATTCTCGGACCAGAATGGATGATGTGGATTACCTTGTTGAAGACATGGCAATGGATGATTTTGCTTATCATCAGAAATGGATGGAACCCATGGTAGGACCACTTTGAGGATGATCCCGATCAGTAATTACTGAGAAGGGTAATCCAGAGTAGGGTGGCATGATGGCGGTGCAAGCTGGGAACAACATGCAAATGATGGGAATGATTCTGGTAACTGGGGAGAAGCTCAACAGTAGAGAGTGAATCCACTGTTGGAATGGTTATAGCATAACCGAAGAAAACTGGGAGCAATCCCAATTAGTGCCGATGATAACACTTAGCACTTGCGCGTGCTCTCAAGAACTTGAGCATTTCCATATTCATCAAGGTTTTACCAACATCCATGTCAAGGATCCTGGCAACACAACATACTACCATGAGGAATAGTGATGGATGATGCAGATGCAAAGGAAGATAACACTTTCTCAGATTTCACCTTAGCGAGACCAAGGGGACAAAATCTGGATGATCGACCGAGAGACATTTAGCACTCCACTTCTAATGTTCTCCTTGATGTGCTAGCGTATCCCATTCATTGAAATGGTTTGGTACCCAGAACATCAAGTAAAAGGTCGGACTTCGGGAGCACAAGAATCCATAAGGAATAACTATGGAGTAAATCCTACGAGATCCTCATGGGGAGGTGGCCAACTTTCTCAATCAAGAGCCTACAATAATGGGTCTTCCGGCTAGATGTGTTGGCCACGACATCCATTTTACCGGGTTACAAAGAGACCAATATTATAGTTCTTGGGAAATGTTCCAACCATCATATCTGCCTGAGATTCAGATCTGGTTGGTGTCGGGATATTCTAGACTCATCAAGTCTAGAAAGAAAAATGAAAGTTTGCAACACAAATCGACGAGACGGCGTTGCGAGAATCTCGGGGAATGAGCTACGATAGTAAGCTCCAAAATATGAGCTGGTTCTGCTACAAACATGTGAACACGCTGTCCCAAACAAGCATGACCACGTGGTAGTCTTATAATAAAACACTACCGAGTTCAGGCTGGGAACCATCAACGAGGATATCGAAGTCCTTGCGTAAGTCTAGCTCTTAAGAAGGAACTTCTTCTCCTTGAACAAATCAATCAGTGGCTTGGTGTGCTAGGAATACGTATAGAATGAAGATGATCAGTCTATCAGACCATAGAATACTTCGCACATGCATAACTGACTTGGGATGGTTCCAGAGGAAGTAGAACTTGCTTTCTCGGATTCACGGCGGCGAATTGCATCAAATGCACATGAATTAGAGGAAGTCACTTCTTACATCCGAGCATATGCTTCATGAGCTAGCATGAACAAATGCTTTCAAAAGTTTCCAACACTAGCTTAATGTTCAACAAAATTATGGAGAAGACAAGGATGTTGTCGATGGGCTCAACAACAATTCATCCAGGTTTCCATAAAAATGGAATTCCATAATTATGACAACAAGTGATGGTATTGGTCAGACCAAAGGATATAATGGTGTATGCTCGAGGAATCAACCACGAGTAAGACAACATTAAGACATCGTTGGTTCTGATTTGATTTGAGGATAGCCCACACTCAAATCAAAGTTTGGGCAAGACAATAGGTCCAACAACTGGTCACGAGGACCAATCGGTGAAGATATCATCTTTCTTCAACATACATACAAAATATCCCTTAACATGAACTAAGCCAAGAAAGCTTTTATCTTCCAACTCTCTAAGTTGTTGTTTAGCTTAACCAACTAGCTCAGGGTACCCAACACAGATTCTTGGAGAAGGGGTGGTTTATAAGGAACCTACTTGATCACGAACTCAACATAGCGGTCAGGTGACAACCTGGTTATACTTCCGAGAAGATATACGGAAAATCACGAACCACCGATATGTTACTAAGATCGGGAACAATCTTGCTTTTCAGGGCAAGACGATATGATCAAATAAGCAAGGATTGAATAATCCTGACTCATTGATCGAAGAGTGCACCAGAAATAAGGACTAGGTAGCACAATCTATCTTAGAATGATGATTCAATAACCAACATGCTAAGAATGAGAATATTGTCCATTTACTACCAAGCAACGAGTTGCTCTGAGTATTGATTTCACACATCAAAGTTCACCTGTCGGCATTCCAGTTGCAACAACATGGGAGCCGAGAAATGACTAATGAGGGCGAGAAGTATCACTGTATCAAGAATTCATAGGAGGGTGTGCAATTCCCATGATATTCTTGATATAAAGATGGTAACACTCCAAGGTGGAACAGAACAAAAACTGGATTAGTATTTTGATCTGCGGAGTATGACTACTTTGACCCAATCCTAGATATGGATGAGGTACTGGAGTTCATTTCTCCTAGTTATTCTGGAATAAAATGGCTTGACGGACCACAAGAATAATAGGCATCGATGAACGAATGCATGCATACTCTTGACTATCAATTGATAGACGAGGGTCGGAAGACAACTAAAGTGGGACAACTCAAAGGAACATACGGTTTTCTGAGTTGTGGATGCATAGATTAGTATGTTGAACCAAGTTTAACAAATTTCTTCCGAATAACCCATGCAGAAAAGTTGAACTGGCAGAGTCGCAATATAGAATAGAGAACCCATCGAGAGCACTTCTGTTATGATCTTTTGATCCAACAAACTACTGCCATAAGTGGTTCATAGTATTTGGAAGAAGGAAATACCACGGACCTCGAGGACTATCGCAAAGTTACTAATATCCTAAAGGAACTAGCGAACACTATCAACAGGAGGTAAGTAGGGTGAATCTCGGGTTCAAGAACCCAGGAATAGAATACCTACTAACTAATAACATCACGAGATGCTTTCGAGAATGATGGCTAGAATCATCACACCGAGAACACAAAACATGGCTAGATTACTAGGTGACTCCCTAAAACACCTAGGTTCATAATAATAGCTCCAACATATATGCTGAGGCAGCGGAGTACCTCAACATACTAATTTGTGTGATTAATCTGGCCCAAATAAACATTATAAATGGATAGAAGGGATTTGCAAATGCATTAGACTATTTAGAAATCTGGGATGACTCGGACAGCATAACGGCTGTAAATGCTCAGAAAAGATTTGAGACATTCACAAAAATGGTGGCATAACCACTCAGAAGCACAATATCAAGGTTTCAAGATCAATAGTTAACATACATAGGTAGAAACTGAACTGGGGCTTGAAACTATCAATCCTATAAGTCTCTAACATAGTAACTCGTCATCCTAATAGATAGATGAGAAGCCTAGTTCCTAACCCCGTAGAAGAGAAGAGGATGACTCAGATCAGAAGGCCATGAGGTATAAGGAGTAAAAAGAGCCTTACGTTCCCTTCCCACAATCAATTCCCCTAAATATAACTAAAGCATTTCTAGACTCAACTTCGACCAGTTTGGCTGGGTAATCCTACAGGCAGTCAAGCTCTGATACCAAAGCTGTCAGGACCCTGACTCAATGGCACATCGATCTAGCATGTAACACCTCATATCACTTTGCGGCCTCACGCACGGTATTCCCACGGGTGTCGCCTTACCTTGCCCGGGACCGTTTGCGCCTTTTGGCACACGTATATGATAGTGTCGCTAGCATCCATATGACAAGGAGCCCGGGCTGACATGGCTAGTCGTGAACCCAAAGTGGCACTAACTTACAGGGACAGGCATACATGACCCAGCATCCAATGTGTCGGTCATCAGCGAGTGAATCCAGGCTGTTGCACTGGGCTAGCAGGACTCCGGTAAACCGGGCTGTAGCGGGCTAACAGGACTCCGGTATTCATCGCGTGACATTTCTCCGTAGGGACAGACACAGGAACAAAGAAGGACACATGCCGGCCAGCCTAAGTGTCCCGGAGCAGTAGCAAGCTACCAAGGCTCAATGGAAGCACTAGGAGACATTTCCCGGTAAGAGAGGCTACTAAGGATAAACAGCTAGATAGTCAGATCCCACACATACCAAGCATTTCAATAACATACACACAATATGCTCGATATGTGCAAATACAACATGGCATCACAACATGACTCTACGACTCAAGTATTTATTCGATAGGCTCCGAGGAGCGAGATATTACAAACATGGGTCTCACGACCCAACATTCAGAGCATACAAGTCAAAGCACAAGCGGAAGCTTAACATGTCTGGGTACAGACATCTATAAATGAAAAAGGCTGAGAAGCCTGACTATCTACCAGATCCTGCCGAGGGCACAAGATCGTAGCTGAGGTAACAAGCTAAACGTCGAAGTCCACGTGGAACTACCAGTGAGACTGAAGTCTCTCTGCAAAAACATAAAATAGGCAAACGTGAGTACAAATGTACCCAGTAAGACTTACATCAGAACTATCTACATATGCATCATTATCAACAAAGGGGATGGTGGAGTTTAACTGCAGCAAGCCAGCTTCGACACGGTGGCTATCCTGAACTACGACTGCAAGCGACTCTTGAGGTGGCGCACAGGAGTCCACATATTCACCAACCAATACACCACTATGGATCCGCTCCCGTCTCCCTACGAGAACGCCATCCATAGCACTCACACTTATCTTGCGCATTTTAGAGTATCCACTTTCACTTGTCTATGAACTGTATAGGCAACCCAGAAGTGCTTTTCCGCGGACACGGCTATTCGAATAGATGATGTTAACCCTGCAGGGGTGTACTTCTTCACACACGCTCTCACCACTTACCGCCGTTTACACGACATGTACTCGGCAACCTTCAAGCGGAAGCCCAACAAGGGTGTCCGCCACGACCTACCTAAACACTCAAGTCTCTAGTCCAGGTTTATCACCTATTCAGGTTCCATCCGCAGGGAGTCCGGCCGAGGTTTCCACATACGGCCCCGAACGATGTGTACAGGGTTCCGTGACACCAAACGGGCGCCCGGTATACCCGGCCACGTGCCTACCGCATCACAGCCCACCCCTCCGGTCATAGCTGCCCAAGGCCTCCAGCATACTACAAACACCAGAAACTACTTGCAACTCCTAGACAGAGGACAAGGGTGATTAAGAAGCCGAGAGGGTCCATTGGTTTCGGGCCCAATGCGTGGTAGTATCTGTTTCATGGATCACAAACACAGAACTCAGTTCCTGAGGACGGCTGCAATGAGACAACCCACCATGTACTCCTACATGGCCTCTCACCGCTACCTTTACCAAATCGTGTTCACACACTTAGCTCACACACAGTAGGACATGTTCACACACCTCTGATTCACCCCCGATGAATCAGACCTGACTCAACTCTAAGCAGTAGCAGGCATGACATACAAGCATGAATGAGTAGGCACAATAGGGCTAAAACAACTCCTACTCATGCTAGTGGGTTTCATCTATTTAGTGTGGCAATGACAGGTCATGCAAAGAATAAAGGGGTTCAGCTACCGCAGCAAGTAACAGATGAATCGTTGTTGTCCTAATGCAGTAAAAGAGAGCAGGAGCGAGAGAGTAGGATTGTATCAGAATGAACAAGGGGTTTTTGCTTGCCTGGCACTTCTGAAGATAGTATATTTCTTCATTTGTGTCATCGATCACATCGTCGGAGTCACGTCTATCGAGAGGGAACAAACACCGACAAACAAGGAAGAACACAATCAATGCAATGCACAATATGATGCATGATCATGACATGGCAATATGATGTGGTTTGAGCTAATGCAACTAGCAGCAGGTTAAATGGAGTTGGTTTGAATCCAAGATTCAAATTCAAACTCCATATGTGAAGGTTTAAATGCCATTTATATGACTTGTGCTAAACAGCAGCTATAGGTTGTTCTAACATGCATGAAAATGGTACAGATGGATAGATTGGATTTTTCTAATCATTTTTCATATATAATTTGTTTCATTTGGAGTTACGGTTGATTTTATATGATTTTTAGAAGTTTAGACTATTTTCTGGAATTTCCTGAATTATTTTAAATCCAGAAAACAATTACTGCGTCAGCATTGTGTCACGCTGACCTCACCAGGTTAACAGACCCGGTCCAGGTCAAACCTGACACATGGGGCCCACCGGTTAGTGAGCCAGTGCTGCCTACGGTCACAGACAGGTGGGCCAGGTCAACAGCCACGTCAGCGTAGTCAACACTGACGCGTGGGCCCACCGGGGTTAGTTAAAACTAAGCAGAAAATGTAATCTGTGTTAATTAGGGCGTGGGGCCCATTAGTCAGTGGCCTAGGGGGTTGGTTAGTGTGGGGGGGTTAGCCGCTAACGACGACCACGTCGGATTCGCCGGCGGTTAGATGACGGCGACGACCCAAAGCGGCAGTGGCTCGCTGGAGTGGCGGCAGGAGCCGCAGCTGGGTGCGCTAAGGGCACCTGGAGGTAGCCCATGCTCCCGCGCATGCAGCAGAGGCAGGGGCAGGTCACGGGGTGGTCGGAGCTCGCCGAAAGTGAGCTCGCGGCAGCGCCAGAGTTCGGGCGAGTGCGGGGTTGGTGTTGTGGTGCACGAGAGGGCGAGTTAGAATATGTGTTAGGCTCCTAGTGGCTTCCTGAGCGCGGTGACACGCTCGGAATCGAGCTCAAGCGGCTGCAGTGACGGCTGCGACAAGGTCAGCAGCGGCCGGAGTTCGGCCGCGACGGAGCTATGGCCTAGAGCTCGCAAACGCGAGGGGAAAGAGAGGGTTTCTGCACGGAGGCTCACAGCGGGCTCGTAGAGGTGGTCGGCGAGCTCGGGGGAGGCCGGACGGCGTCGAATCGTTGGCGGTTGTCATTGGATCCCGCGGAAGAAGATGAGGGCGAGGACGACGGCACGGGGCTCCCAGCGTCACGTGGCTTGGCGATGAGGAAGAGGGCGGTACGGAGAGGGGTAGGGTGGACGGTGTCCACGGTGATCGTCGGCGGCGGCGGCGGCTGCGTTCGGTCGCGCTCGAGGAAGGGACTGGAGGGCGAGGGAGAGAGCAGAGAGTGAGGGAGAGGAGCGAGGGGCCTGCGTGGCGTCACCCGAAGAGGCCAGGGCGAAGCGGCAAGCAGGAGGTGGCCGGGGTGCGTGGGCGCGCGTGTCGGCCACACACGCGTCCTCCTGGCAGAGGAGGAAGACGACAGGGAAGGAGGCGGTGGTGGGCTGGGCCAGTTGCAGTGCCGGGCCACAGCTGGGCCGACTAGGTGGCCTGCAAAGTGAGGCCAGGTACTAACTCTCTCTCTCTCTCTTTTATTTTCTGTTTTCTATTTTCTGTAATCTTTGTGGCTTTATTAAAAATACAAAAATGTTTCCAAAAATCCTGAAAATAGTTGTGGGCTCTATTAGGATTATTCCTAGCAGCCCACACTTAAGTTCAGAATTAATTGAGCACCTAAAATAACATATAGTTTAAATGCCCAATTGCAAATAGCATATGATTTAATCTAGAGCCCAAATATGACATGGAAAAAGGTGCAACACCTCTGATTAATGTTTCTAGCATTTTCCAGAAATGATGGACATTTTTGAAAGCCATTTGGATTCACTGAAAATATTTTAGTTGAACCTAGTGAATTCCTTAGATGCTAGGGTTTAGGCAATCCCCATTTCAAGTTTCATAAAATTTAAACATGATGCATGGATGCTAAAGAAAAAAACAAGCAAGGCCTGAAGTGGGGATGTGACACAAGAATTGGCTCTGGGCACTGGATCAATATGTTAGTCCCAAAAATAGTATAAAAAGTTGCCAAAAGTATATGAAAGTTGAATAATATTTGCATGGAACGATAAAAAATTATAGATACGACGGAGACGTATCAGCATCCCCAAGCTTAATTCATGCTCGTCCTCAAGTAGGTAAATGATAAAAAGATAATTTTTTATGTGGAATGCTACCTAGAATAATCTTGATCATATGTGTAATGATGGCATGAATATTAAGACACGAGTGATTCAAAGCAATAGTCTATCATTTGACATAAAAACGATAATACCTTGAGCATACTAATAAAGCAATCATGTCTTTTCAAAAAAAAATGGGCAAAGAAAGTTATCCCTACAAAATTGTATAGTCTGGCTATGCTCAATCTTCACCACACAAAGTATTTAAATCATGCACAACCCCGATGACAAGACAAGCAATTGTTTCATACTTTTGACGTTCTCAAACCTTTTCAACTTTCACGCAATACACAAGCGTGAGCCATGGATATAGCACTATAGGTGGAATAGAATATGATGGTGGAGGTTGTGTGGAGAAGACAAAAAGGGAGAAAGTCTCACATCAACGCGGATAATCAATGGGCTATGGAGATGCCCATCAATTGATGTCAATGCGAGGAGTAGGGATTGCCATGCAACAGATGCACTAAGAGCTATAAGTGTATGAAAGCTCAAACTGGAAACTAAGTGGGTGTGCATCCAACTTGCTTGCTCATGAAGACCTCGGGCGTTTGAGGAAGCCCATCATCGGAATATACAAGCCAAGTTCTATAATGAAAATTCCCACTAGTATATGAAAGTGACAATATAGGAGACTCTCTATATGAAGAACATGGTGCTACTCTGAAGCACAAGTGTGGTAAAAGGATAGTAACATTGCCCCTTCTCTCTTTTTCTGTCATTTTTTTTCTTTTTTTCTTTTTTTGGTGGGCTTCTTTGGCCTCTTTTTTTTATTTCGGCTTCTTTGGCCTCTTTTATTTTTCATAAAGTCCAGAGTCTCATCCCGACTTGTGGGGGAATCATAGTCTCCATCATCCTTTCCTCACTGGGGAAATGCTCTAATAATGATGATCATCACACTTAATTTACTTACAACTCAATATTACAACTCGATATCTAGAACAAAGATATGACTCTATATGAATGCCTCCGGCGGCGTACCGGGATGTGCAATGATCTAGCATCATCAAAAAATGGACAAGCCATGAAAACATCATGCTAGCTATCTTACGATCATGCAAAGCAATATGACAATGAATGCTCAAGTCATGTATATGATGATGATGGAAGTTGCATGGCAATATATCTCAGAATGGCTATGGAAATGCCATGATAGGTAGGTATGGTGGCTGTTTTGAGGAAGATATAAGGAGGCCTATGTGTGACAGAGCGTATCATATCACGGGGTTTGGATGCACCAACAAAGTTTGCACCAACTCTTGAGGTGAGAAAGGGTAATGCACGGTACCGAAGAGGCTAGCAATGATGGAAGGGTGAGAGTGCGTATAATCCATGGACTCAACATTAGTCATAAAGAACTCACATACTTATTGCAAAAATCTATTAGCCATCAAAACAAAGTACTACGCGCATGCTCCTAGGGGGATAGATTGGTAGGAAAAGACCATCGCTCGTCCCCGACCGCCACTCATAAGGAAGACAATCAATAAATAAATCATCCCCCGACTTCATCACATAACGGTTCACCATACGTGCATGCTACGGGAATCACAAACCTCAACACAAGTATTTCTACTAATCCACAGTCGCCCACTAGCATGACTCTAATATCATCACCTTTATATCGCAAAACTATTGCAAGGAATCAAACATATCATATTCAGTGATGTCTACTACACAACCTTCTTCTTGTAGACGTTGTTGGGCCTGCAAGTGCACAGGTTTGTAGGACAGTAGCAAATTTCCCTCAAGTGGATGACCTAAGGTTTATCAATCCGTAGGAGGCGTAGGATGAAGATGGTCTCTCTCAAACAACCCTGCAACCAAATAACAAAGAGTCTCTTGTGTCCCCAACACACCCAATACAATGGTAAATTGTATAGGTGCACTAGTTCGGCGAAGAGATGAAGATACAAGTGCAAAATAGATAGTAGATATAGGTTTTTGTAATCTAAAATAATAAAAACAGAAAGGTAACATGCGATAAAAGTGAGTGTAAACGGTATTACAATGATAGGAAACAAGGCCTAGGCTTCATACTTTCACTAGTGCAAGTTCTCTCAACAATAATAACATAGGTAGATCATATAACAAGCCCTAAACATGCAACAAAGAGTCACTCCAAACCCACTAATAGCGGAGAACAAACATAGAGATTATGGTATGGTACTAAACCACCTGAAAGTTATTCTTTCGGATCGATCTATAAAAGAGTTCGTACTAGAATAACACCTTAAGACACAAATCAACCAAAACCCTAATGTCACCTAGATACTCCATTGTCACCTCAAGCATCCGTGGGCATGATTATACGATATGCATCACACAATCTCAGATTCATCCAACCAACATAAAAGTACTTCAAAGAGTGCCCCAAAGTTTCTACCGGAGAGTCAAGAACGTGTGCCAACCCCTATGCATAGGTTCCCAATGTCACGAAACCCGCAAGTTGATCACCAAAACATACATCAAGTGGCACATGATATCCCATTGTCACCACAAATAAGCACGGAAAGACATACATCAAGTGTTCTCATAAAAGACTCAATCCGATAAGATAACTTCAAAGGGGAAACTCAATTCATCACAAGAGAGTAGAGGGGGAGAAACATCATAAGATCCAACTACAATAGCAAAGCTCGGGATACATCAAGATCGTGCCATAGAGGGAACACAAGAGAGAACACGAGAGAGAGAGATCAAACACATAGCTACTGGTACATACCCTCAGCCCCGAGGGTGAACTACTCCCTCCTCGTCATGGATAGCGCCAGGATGATGAAGATGGCCTCCGGTGATGGGACCCCCCTCCGGCAGGGTGCCGAAACAGGGTCCCGATTGGTTTTTGGTGGATACAGAGGCTTGCGGCGGCGGAACTCCCGATCTATCTTCAGTTCTAGAAGTTTTAGGGTACGTATGTATATATGGGTGAAAGGAGAACGTCGGTGGAGCTACGGGGCCCCACGAGGTAGGGGGCGTGCCCCCCACCCTCGTGAGCACCTCCCGTATCTTCTGACATGGGGTCCAAGTCCATCAGGTGGGTTTCCTTCCAAAAATAACTTCTCTAGTTGATTTCGTTCCGTTTTGACTCCGTTTGATATTCCTTTTCTTCGAAACACTGAAATAGGCATAAAACAGCAAATCTGGGCTGGGCCTCCGGTTAATAGGTTAGTCCCAAAAATAATATAAAAGTGGATAATAAAGCCCAATATTGCCTAAAACAGTAGATAAAGTAGCATGGAGAAATCAAAAATTATAGATACCTTGGAGACGTATCAAGCATCCCCAAGCTTAATTCCTGCTCGTCCTTGAGTAGGTAAATGATAAAAAAGAATTTTTGATTCGGAGTGATACTTTGGCATAATTTCAATGTAATTGTTCTTACTTGTGATATGAATATTCAGATCTGAAAGATTCGAGACAAAAGTTCATATTGACATAAAAATAATAATACTTGAAGCATACTAATCAAAGCAATCATGTCTTCTCAAAATAACATGGCAAAATAAAGTTCATCCCTACAAAATCATATAGTTAGGCTATGCTTCATTTTCGTCACACAAAGATGTTCCCAACTTCTATACCCCCGATGACAAGCCAAGCAATTGTTTCATACTTAAATAATCTCAAACTTTTTCAACCTTCACGCAATACATGAGTGTGAGCCATGGATATAACACTATGGGTGGAATAGAATATGATGATGGGGATTGTGTGGAGAAGACAAAAAATGAGAAAGTCTCACATTGACGAGGATAATCAACGAGCTATGGAGATGCCCATCAATTGATGTCAACATGAGGAGTAGGGATTGCCATGCAATAGATGCACTAGAGCTAAGAATGCTCAACAAAAGAAAACTAGTGGGTGTGCATCCAACTCGCTTGCTCATGAAGACCTAGGGAATTTGAGGAAGCCCATCGTAGGAATTTACAAGCCAACTTCTACAATGAAAGATTCCCACTAGTATAAAAAGACAACTTATGAGACTCACTACATGAAGAACAAGGTGCTACTTTGAAGCACAATATATGAGACTCACTACATGAAGAACAAGGTGCTACTTTGAAGCACAAGTGTGGAAAAAGAGATAGTAGCATTGCCCTTTTTTCTTTTCTTTTTTTTCTTTTTCTTTTTCTTTTCTTTTTTTTGGGCCTTTCCTTTTTTTCTTTTGGCCTTTCTTCTTCTTCTTTTTCTTCTTTTTTTGGCAATGCTCTAATAATGATGATCATCACACTTCTATTGATTACAACATAAGGATTACAACTCGAAACTTAGAACAAGATATGACTCTATATGAATGCCTCCGGGGGTGTACCGGCATGGTGCAATGAATCAAGAGTGACATGTATGAAAAATAATGCATGGTGGCTTTGCCACAAATACGATGTCAACTACATGATCATGCAATCGCAATATGACAAAAGTAATGTATGTCATGATGATGATGATGGAAGTTGCATGGCAATATATCTCGGAATGGCTATGGAAATGCCATAATAGGTAGGTATGGTGGCTGTTTTGAGGAAGATATAAGGAGGATTATGTGTGATAGAGCGTATCGTATCACAGGGTTTGGATGCACCGGCGAAGTTTGCACCAACTCTCAAGGTGAGAAAGGGCAATGCACGGTACCGAAGAGGCTAGCATAGGCGGAAAGGTGAGAGTGCGTATAATCCATGGACTCAACATTAGTCAAAAGAACTCATATACTTATTGCAAAGATTTAGAAGTCATCAAAAATCAAGTACTAGGCGCATGCTCCTAGGGGGATAGATTGGTAGGAAAAGACCATCGCTCGTCCCCGACCGCCACTCATAAGGATGCACAAGCCAGGTACACTTCATGTTTCAAATTTGTTACACAACTTTAACCATACATGCATGCTACGGGACTTGCAAACTTCAACACAGGCATTTCTCAAATTCACAATCACCCAACTAGCATGACTTTGAAATTATCACCTCCATATCTCAAAACAATTATCAAGCATCAAACTTATCTTAGTGTTTAATGCACTCAAAAGAAAGTTTCACATATCTTGAATACCAAGTATATTAACATTAAGCAAACTACCATGCTATTAATGACTCTCAAAATAATCTAAGTGAAGCATGAGAGGTCAACTATTTCTTCAAAATAAAACTACCACCGTGCTCTAAAAGATCTAAGTGAAGCACTAGAGCAAAAATTATCACGCTCAAAGATATAAGTGAAGCACTATGAGCAAAACTATCAAGCTCAAAAGATATAAGTGAAGCACATAGAGTATTCTAGCAAATTCCAATTTGTGTATGGATCTCTCTCATTAAAGAATTTCAGATCTTGATACTTTATTCGAATAGCAAGCAAAGCTAAAGAAAACTACAATGCAAGGATAGCACAACTCATGTGAAGAAGCAAAAACTTAGGCTCAACCGATACTAACCGATAGTTGTTGAAGAAGAAAGGTGGGGTGCCTACCGGGGCACCCCCAAGCTTAGATGCTTGAGACTTCTTGAAATATTGTCTTGGGTTGCCTTGGGCATCCCCAAGCTTGAGCTTTTGTGTCTCCTTAATTCCTCTCATATCATGGTTTCTCTTCTTTTTATCAAAAGCTTCATTCACAACAAACTCAACAAGAACTCGTGTGATAGGTTAGGATAAACCAATGCAAAACCTTATCATTTTCTACTGTAACAAATCATTAAAAAATTTATTCAACATCGCATACTAAATGCCTCTGTATATTTAATACTCCTATCCTCAAATAGAATCATTAAACAAGCAAACATATGCAAACAATGCAACCATAACAGCAATCTGTCAAAACAGTATAGTCTGTAAAGAATGCAAGAGTATCAATACTTCCCTGACTCCAAAAATTATGAACTAAAATTCCCACTGTAATAAATTTATCAGATCTCAATATACAAAAAGATTCAACGTTATACCAGGCTATGACTTTTCTAGGGAATTTTTGCAACAGCGGTAAACTTACTGTTTTCAAACAGCAACATGCAAACTAGCAAAATAAGCATGGCAAAGGCTATCCTTGACATTTTTATTGAAACTAAAGATGCAAAACATTATTCTAACTAACAAAAAGCAAAAACTAACAAAATAAAATGACGCTCCAAGCAAAACACATATCATGTGGTGAATAAAAATATAGCTCCAAGTAAAGTTACCGATGAACGAAGACGAAAGAGGGGATACCTTCCGGGGCATCCCCAAGCTTAGGCTCTTGGTTGTCCTTGAATATTACCTTGGGGTACCTTGGGCATCCCCAAGCTTAGCCTCTTGCCACTCCTTATTCCATAGTCCATCGAACCTTTACCCAAAACTTGAAAACTTCAACCACACAAAACTCAAAACAAAACTCGTAAGCTCCGTTAGTATAAGAAAATAAAACCACCACTTAGGTACTGTAATGAACTCATTCTAAATTCATATTGGTGTAATATCTACTGTACTCCAACTTACCTATGGTTCATACCCTCCGATACTACTCATAGATTCATCAAAATAAGCGAACAACACATAGAAAACAGAATCTGTCAAAAACAGATCAGTCTGTAGTAATCTGTATCAAACGTATACTTCTGGAACCCCAAAAATTATGAAATAAATTGCTGTACCTGAGCAATTTGTCTATTAATCATCTTAAAAAAAATCAACCTAAAATCACTCTCCAGTAAAACAATGGCAGCTAATCTCGTGAGCGCTAAAGTTTCTGTTTTTCACAGCAAGATCACATAAACTTCACCCAAGTCTTCCCAAAGGTTCTACTTGGCACTTTATTAAAACAAAAGCTATAAAACATGATTACTACAGTAGCATAATCATGTGGACACACAAAAACAGTAAGGATAAATATTGGGTTGTCTCCCAGCAAGCGCTTTTCTTTAATGCCTTTCTAGCTAGGCATGATGATGACAATGATGCTCACATAAAAGATAAGAATTGAAACATAACGGGAGCATCATGAAGAATATGACTAGCACATTTAAGCCTAACCCTTTTCCTATGCATAGGGATTTTGTGAGCAAACAAATTAGGGAACAATAATCAACTAGCATAGGGAGGTAAAACAAGCATAGCTTCAAGAATTTAAGCACATAGAGAGGAAACTTGACATTATTGCAATTCCTACAGGCATATGTTCCTCTCTCATAATAATTTTCAGTAGCATCATGAATGAGTTCAACAATATAACCAGCACCTAAAGCATTCTTTCATGATCTACAATCATAGAAAATTTACTACTCTCAACATAAGCAAATTTCTTCTCATTCGGAATAGTAGTGGGAGCAAACTCAACAAAATAACTATCATGTGATTGAAAATTAAGATCAAGATGACACGTTTCATGTTTATCATTATTCTTTAAATCATACGTGTCATCACAATAATCATCATAGATAGGAGGCATGCTTTCATCATAGTAAATTTGCTCATCAAATCTTGGGGGACAAAAAATATCATCTCCATCAAATATAGCTTCCCCAAGCTTGTGGCTTTGCATATCATTAGCATCATGGATATTCAAGGAGTTGATACTAACAACATTGCAATAATGCTCATCATTCAAAGATTTAGTGCCAAACATTTTAGAGATTTCTTCTTCTAGCACTTGAGCACAATTATCCTTTCCATCATACTCACGAAAGATATTAAAAAGGTGAAGCGTATGAGACAAGCTTAACTCCATTTTTTTGTAGTTTTCTTTTATAAAAAAACTAGTGCTAAAACAAGAAACAAAAAGATTCGATTGCAAAATCTAAAGATATACCTTCAAGCACTCACCTCCCCGGCAATGACGCCAGAAAAGAGTTTGATGTCTACTACACAACCTTCTTCTTGTAGACGTTGTTGGGCCTGCAAGTGCACAGGTTTGTAGGACAGTAGCAAATTTCCCTCAAGTGGATGACCTAAGGTTTATCAATCCGTAGGAGGCGTAGGATGAAGATGGTCTCTCTCAAACAACCCTGCAACCAAATAACAAAGAGTCTCTTGTGTCCCCAACACACCCAATACAATGGTAAATTGTATAGGTGCACTAGTTCGACGAAGAGATGAAGATACAAGTGCAAAATAGATAGTAGATATAGGTTTTTGTAATCTGAAATAATAAAAACATCAAGGTAACAAGCGATAAAAGTGAGTGTAAATGGTATTGCAATGATAGGAAACAAGGCCTAGGGTTCATACTTTCACTAGTGCAAGTTCTCTCAACAATAATAACATAGATAGATCATATAACAAGCCCTCAACATGCAACAAAGAGTCACTCCAAAGCCACTAATAGTGGAGAACAAACGTAGAGATTATGGTAGGGTACGAAACCACCTAAAAGTTATTCTTTCGGATTGATCTATAAAAGAGTTCGTACTAGAATAACACCTTAAGACACAAATCAACCAAAACCCTAATGTCACCTAGATACTCCATTGTCACCTTAAGTATCCGTGGGCATGATTATACGATATGCATCACACAATCTTAGATTCATCCAACCAACATAAAAGTACTTCAAAGAGTGCCCCAAAGTTTCTACCGGAGAGTCAAGAACGTGTGCCAACCCCTATGCATAGGTTCCCAATGTCACGAAACCTGCAAGTTGATCACCAAAACATACATCAAGTGGCACATGATATCCCATTGTCACCACAGATAATCACGGCAAGACATACATCAAGTGTTCTCATAAAAGACTCGATCCGATAAGATAACTTCAAAGGAGAAACTCAATTCAGAGAGTAGAGGGGGAGAAACATCATAAGATCCAACTACAATAGCAAAGCTCGGGACACGTCAAGATCATGCCATAGAGGGAACACGAGAGAGAACACGAGAGAGAGAGAGATCAAAGACATAGCTACTGGTACATACCCTCAGCCCTGAGGGTGAACTACTCCCTCCTCGTCATGGATAGCGCCGGGTTGATGAAGATGGCTTCCGGTGATGGGATCCCCCTCCGGCAGGGTGCCGAAACAGGGTCCCGATTGGTTTTTGGTGGCTACAGAGGCTTGCGGCGGCAGAACTCCCGATCTATCTTCTGTTCTGGAAGTTTTAGGGTACGTATGTATATATGGGTGAAAGGAGAACGTCGGTGGAGCTACGGGGGCCCCACGAGGCAGGGGGCGCGCCCAGGGGGGCGCCCCCACCCTCGTGAGCACCTCATGTATCTTCTGACGTGGGGTCCAAGTCCATCAGGTGGGTTTCCTTCCAAAAATAACTTCTCCAGTTGATTTTGTTCCGTTTTGACTCCGTTTGATATTCCTTTTCTTCGAAACACTGAAATAGGCATAAAACAGCAAATCTGGGCTGGGCCTCCGGTTAATAGGTTAGTCCCAAAAATAATATAAAAGTGGATAATAAAGCCCAATATTGCCTAAAACAGTAGATAAAGTAGCATGGAGCAATCAAAAATTATAGATACGTTGGAGACGTATCATTCAACGATCTACAAGTTTATGTAGGATTTTATGACTAACCATGTGAATGACCAATTCCTGTCATCTCTCTAAATTGATATAAGTGAAGCAAGATAGTTTAATTCTTTCTACAAAAGATATTCCCATGCTCTAACAAATATAAGTGAAGCAAAAGAGCATTCTACAAATGGCGGTTTTCTATGTGAAGAGAAACAGGCAATCCAAACTTCAAATGATATAAGTGAAGCACATGAAGCATTCCATAAAGCCATACTCAAAATATTTAAGTGAAGTGCAATGAGCATTCTATAAATAGACCAAGGACTTTCTCATACCAGCATGGTGCATAAAAGGAAAATGAAAACTAAATGCAAAATACCCTCCAAGACTTGCACATATCGCATAAACGAAACGAATACGAAAACATACCTATACTTGTTAAAGAAAGAGGGGATGCCTTCCGGGGCATCCCCAATCTTAGACGCTTGAGTCTCCTTGAATATTTACTTGGGGTGCCTTGGGCACCCCCAAGCTTGATCTCTTGCATCTCTTCCTTTTCCTCATATCGAGACCTCCTCGATCAAACACTTCATCCACACAAAACTTCAACAGAAAACTCGATAAGATCCGTTAGTATAATAAAGCAAACCACTACTCTAAGTACTGTTGAAAACAAATTCATATTTTGTTTTTGCATTGTGTCTACTGTAATATAGCTTTTCCATGGCTTAATCCACTGATATAAATTGATAGATTCATCAAAACAAGCATACTATGCATCAAAAACAGAATCTGTCAAAAACAGAACAGTCTGTAGCAATCTGAACATTCACCATACTTATGGTACCCCAAAAATTCTACAAAACTTATTAAAAATAAACAATTTTCATAGAAAGACAGTTCAAAAAGAATCAGAACCATTTGACGTTCCAGTAAAAATTTTAAAATCACGCACTACAGCCAAAGTTTCTGTCCTGCACCGTACAAACCAACAAGCATTGTAAACATCCTAAAGGCAGACCTTGGAACATTATTTTCATAATAAAATGGAATTGTACAAGGGGATAATTATTTTTGATGAAAAGTTTCTGTAATTAAGATTCACAGAGTTTCCGTGAGCATGAACAAAGTTCAAGGAGCTCTCCCACTTCAACAATGCTTGTCTCTCTCACTTTCACTTTCCTTTTTGAAAAGTTTTGGGTCCCCATTTTTTTAGACTATATAAAAGCACTCAACATAAATAAATGACTCTCTAAAACTTCCGGGTTGTCTCCCTGGCAGCGTTTTCTTTAAAGCCATTAAGCTAGGCATATAGTGTTCAAGTAATGGATCCACCCGGATCCCAAGGTATATCAAAGCCAATTTTAATTAACAATGATTTGTAATTTAGTAGTGAGCACAAAGTAACATATATCATGCAACAACGAAGTCTAACTCTCTTCCTATGCATCGGCATGTCATAAAAGAACAATTCATGCACACATAGTAAAGGCCAATGCATAGTATAAGCAGTTTCTTGCAATTTTATCATATTGGAAACATAGAGAGGTGGAGATATAGTTCCTCTCTCATAATAATTGCAAGTAGGAGCAGCAAGCACATGTATATTATATCTATCAAAATCATCATGTGCAACGGTAAAATGCAACCCATCAACATAATCCTTAATAAGCACAAACTTCTCCGATATAGTGTAGTCGGGAGAATTCAAAAAGATAATAGGACTATCATGCATGGGTGCAATAGCAACAATTTCATGTTTAACACAAGGAACTATAGCAAGTTCATCTCCATAAGCATAATTCATATTGGCATCTTGGCCACAAGCATAGCAAGCATCATCAAAAAGGGATATTTCAAACGAATCAATGGGATCATAACAATCATCATAGCAATCATCTTTCGGTAAGCACGAAGGGGAATTAAACAATGTATGAGTTGAAGAGTTACTCTCATTAGAAGGTGGGCACGGGTAGCTAATCCACTCTTCCTCCTTTTGTTCTTCGCCCTCCTCATCATCTTTTTCATCCAATGAGCTCACAGTTTCATCAATTTCTTCTTCCATAGACTCTTGCAACCTATTACTCTCTTCCTGGACAGCGGAGACTTCCTCAATATATGGTTTAACATAGGCATTAGAAGCATAATTACCATAACAATATTCAAGTATGGTAAAATTTTCAGATTTGTAAAGAGTGGCATCATACTTTTCAATCAAAGAAGCAATTTCATAAGCACCCTTAAAAGCAACAAATTCTTCAATTTGTTGAACATCATAGTAATCATAGTAATTTGTTGAACATCATAGTAATTCTCCAATTCCATTATGCATTTTTCAAATGATGAGATTATTCACAATGCAAATCAGTTAGGAGTTTCACTAGGTAGTAATGACAGTGAAATCTCTAAATCCGTTAATGATATCCTGGACCTTGAAGCGGAACGCGCTTTAGATTTGATTCATAACTTAGCAGCGGTCAAACCTATGAACGATTCCGACATAGATGCTTTGGGAGTCAGGGTGCTAGATACTTTCTATGGGGATCTTGCCCCATCCCTCCATGAGACAGAGGAGGATGACGGTTCTATGCCCCTAGGGGATGTTGCCCTGGTCGAGGATCCGGTTGTTAGATCCATGGAGCCCGATTGTGAGGACCGGATATAGGATCAGAACAAGCCTAAATGAAAGTGGAGGCGAAAGATTTATCCAGCATCCGTGATGCGTAGAAGTGCTAGGATCCGTACTACTAAAAAATTCCATGATGAATTATGAGAGGAATCTTTTGGAATAGCAGAGGTCTAACCGACTTGGCTAAAAAGGTTTCTAGCAGATGCTTCCATTGAGCACAGGTTGGATTTTATCGCCCTCTCTGAAACAGGAAGGGACAATTTCTCTCCTCAGTTTCTTTATTGGGAGGTGTCGATTTTGATTGGCATTGCCTTCCCCTAAGAGGAAGATCAGGGGGGGATCTTACTTGGGGTTAGATGTGAGATGTTGGAAGTCCGAAGTGTGGTTATGGGTGATTTTGCCGTCAAATTTTGGGTTAGATCCAAGGTCGATGGCTTTAACTGGGTACTGATAGCGGTATATGGTGCCGCGCAGCCGAAACTCAAACCATATTTTTTGGCGGATCTCGTCCGTATTTGCGGGCCTGAGCAGCTTCCAATCTTGGTTGGGGGTGACTTTAACATTATTAGAAGGAGAAAAGAAAAGAACAATGATAATTTTGATGCTACGTGGTCGTTCATGTTTAATACCATTATAGAAAGCTTGGATCTCAGAGAGACAGAGCTTTCGGGTAGAAAATTCACTTGGGCTAATACCTTGCAAAACCCGACATATGAGAAGCTGGATCAAGTCCTAGCGAGCGTCGACTGGGAACAGAAATCCCTCTGGTAACAGTCCAAGCGTTATCTCGTGGAATTTTAGACCACACCCCTTTGCTGGTTGACTCTGGTGAGGCAACACATGTGAGTAATAAAAATACCTTTTCTTTTGAACTAGCGTGGTTTGAAAGAGAAGGTTTCTTGGATCTGGTAGCCCGGGAATGGGCGAAAGATGCAGGGGGGAGGAATTCTGTTGAGAGATGGCAGAATAAGATTAGGCACTTGAGAAGTTTCTTACGCGGGTGGTCTAAGCATCTCAGTGGGATTTATAAGGTTGAAAAGGAAAGGCTCCTTACTCTTATTTAGTCCGTAGATTTAAAAGCCGAGTCCACAATTTTAGAAACCTCGGAGCTTCATGCTAAAGTAGATGCAGAGATAAGATTGAAAGAACTTCTGCGAGAAGAGGAATTGAAGTGGGCATTGCGAGCTAAGGTTCGCGAAGTTGTCCAAGGGGATGCCAACACTCAATTCTTTCATATGATTGCCAATGGCAAGCATAGAAAGAAAACAATCTTTCAGCTTGAGCAAGACGAGGGGACGATTTTAGGACAGGAAAACCTAAAATTATACATAACCAATTACTACAAGCAGCTATTTGGGCCTCCAGAGGATAATTTCGTGTCCTTGGATGAGTCTAGGATTGAGGATGTTCCTCAGCTGGCTGCGAATGAGAACGATGTATTAACCGCCCCATTTTCGGAGAAAGAGGTGTTTGGAGCTATTTCATAGATGAAGAATAATAAAGCTCCAGGGCCGGATGGATTTCCGGCGGAGTTTTATAAAAAATGCCGGCACATAATTAAAGGGGATTTGTTACCGATGTTCCATGACATATTTGCCGGACAACTTCAATTGTTTCATCTAAATTTTGGAACAATAACTTTGCTTCCGAAGAAAACAGAGGCTGTGAGAATTGAGCAGTCTAGGCCTATCTGTCTTCTTAATGTAAGTTTCAAAAATTTTACCAAGGTTGGGACTAATAGACTCACACAGATTGCGCATTCTGTGGTGCAGCCGACCCAAACTACTTTCATGCCGGACAGAAACATCCTAGAAGGGGTTGTGGTCCTTCATGAAACGCTCCATGAAATCCATACGAAAAAATAGACGGGGTTGTTTTCAAAGTGGATTTCGAAAAAGAGTACGATAAAGTCAAATGGCCATTTCTGCAATAGGCCTTGCACATGAAAGGTTTTGATCAGGCCTGGAGTCACCAGGTAGAATCTTTCACGCAAAAAGGGAGTGTTGGAATCAAAGTGAATGACGACATAGGTCACTACTTCCAAACTCATAAGGGCCTGAGACATGGAGATCCAATGTCACCTATTCTGTTCAACATAGTAGTCGACATATTGACTATTCTAATAGGAAGGGCAAAGGATGCTGGTCAAGTAGGTGGCCTGGTACCTCATCTTGTTGATGGAGGGGTGTCTATCCTACAGTACACAGATGATACTATCATCTTCATGGAACATGACTTGGTAAAAGTGAGAAACATGAAGCTGGTGTTATGCTTATTCAAACAGTTAACCAGGTTAAAGATTAACTTCCACAAAAGCGAAATGTTCTGCTTCGGAAGAGCCAATGAGGAACAAGAGGCGTACAAACAATTGTTCGGGTGTGAACTGGGGGCTTTACCTTTCACGTATTTGGGTATACCAATTCACCATCGTCAGCTAACAAATAGAAAATGGAAGTGTATTGAGGATCGATTTGAAAAGAAACTGAGTTGCTGGAAGGGCAAGCTGATGTCATATGGGGGCCGATTAATTCTCATTAATTCGGTACTCACGAGCATGCCTATGTTTCTCTTGTCTGTTTTCGAGGTACCAGTTGGAGTTCGAAAAAGACTGGATTTCTATCAATCCCGCTTCTTCTGGCAGAGTGATGACCTGAAAAGAAATTATAGACTCACTAAATGGGATATTATTTGTCGACCGAAAGACCAAGGGGGTCTAGGTATCGAAAATCTTGAGGTTAAGAACAAATGTCTTCTCAGCAAGTGGCTGTATAACCTAGCTGTAGAGACAGAAGCCATGTGGCCGCACATTCTGTGTAATAAGTACCTTCATTCCAAAACTTTGTCCCAGGTGTCAGTTCAGCCGACGGACTCGCCTTTTTGGAAAGGACTGATGAAAGTTAAATCAATCTTTTTCAACAAGACAAAGTTCATAGTCGGAAATGGTACCTCTACGAGATTCTGGGAGGATACATGGCTAGGGGAAACACCCCTCGCGCTTCAATATCCTTCCCTTTATAGCATTGTTCAACGAAGAGATGCTTTCATTGCAACCGTGCTTCAGTCCACTCCTCTCAATATTCACTTCAGGAGAACACTTGCCGGAGCCCGTTGGGAAGCCTGGCTCCATCTGGTGAGACGACTGATGGATGTGCAGCTTTCTCAAAGTCCAAACCAGTTGTGCTGGAAGCTAACCAGGAATGGAGAGTTTGTGGTTAAATCCATGTATCTGGATGTTATCAACTGTAGCTCTATTCCTAGGTCAAAACATGTTTGGAATGTCAAAGTACCTTTGAGAGTTAAAGTGTTTATGTGGTTTGTACGCAAACAAGTCATTTTAACTAAGGACAACTTGACAAAATGCAGCTGGATTGGCTCTACAAGATGTAGTTTTTGTGACCGGGATGAGACCATCAAACACCTCTTTCTTGACTGTCCGATGGCGACAATTTTATGGCGGACTGTTCATATAGCTTTTAATATTACTCCTCCGAATAATATCAACACGTTAATTGGGACGTGGCTTGACGTGATAGATTCCGAAACAGAGAGACACATTCATGTAGGAGTATGTGCTTTACTATGGGCAGTTTGGAACTGCAGGAATGATTGGTTTTTAATAGAACAACAAATACTCATTTTTTGCAAGTTATCTTCTGAGCCACTGCGTTGATCCGTATGTGGTCGCTACTCACTCAGACGGAGGTCAGGGAGCGTTTGGTTACTAGATCTATCTGATGGGAGATGGTTGCTCGAGCTATCTTCAACCGGTTTGGATGGCGGTCATGTAATAGGATAGGCAATTAGTTTTTCTATATTTCTTTTGCCAGCCGGTTGTGGCTTTCCTTTTACCTTTCTGCTCTTTGTGAGCTTTTTTGGTTTGTTTGTTTGAGACTTCAAGACCTTTGTTGAACTTATTTGCTTATTAATAAAGGTGGTGGTATGCATCGCTCTGATGCACAGAGGCCACGGATCTCCCCCTTTTCTAAAAAAGCTAGATTCCAAGGAACTATATGCTGCGGGCCTTGCACCCAATCTCTGATAATCCTCCGGTTTTGGTTGTTGAACTAATAGATGTACCCTCCAGAAAGTGGGATTGTGCTGTTGTTTACCAGCACATGAATGCCATTGCTGCTGAAGTCGTGTTAAATATTCCGCTAAGCACTTCGGCTTCAGAGGACTGGTGGGCTTGGCACTATGAGCGATCAAGTATTTTCTCGGTACAGTCTGCGTACCCCCTGCTAGTTGATATGAAGAGGCGAAGGGAGGATTGGATGTACCACTATGGAAGTATGTTAGATATGGCATCAAACCAGAAACAATGGCTGAAACTATGGAAAGCAAATGTCGCAGGGAAGATAATTTTTTTTGCTTGGAGATTAGCACGGAACTCTGTCCCGACTAGCGCAGTATTAAAACAGAGGCATATAGCTGTATCGGAGACCTGTTTTTTTTTCAATGCCGATGTGGATAGCTGGCGCCATGCTCTAATTGATTGTCGTATGTCAAAATCAGTTTGGGCACTAGTAGATGAGGAGATAGTTGAGCATATGATTGCATGCCAATTCAATGATGCAAGGTTGTGGCTTACGAAGATGCAAGAATCAACAAGTGAACAAGATTTTGCAAAGATTCTTGTGACACTCTGGGCAATTTGGTGGTCAAGGAGACATGCAAAGCATGAAGAAATATATCAGAGTCCCCTGTCTACTTATTCTTTCATTCAAAGATTTATGGATGATCTTCAGTTAATGCCAGCAAAGGAGAAGAAATGGCCCGCTGCAGTTCAGAGAGGAGGCACGAAACAATGGTTGAAAAGAGGTCTTGGTGCAGCAAGGATTAATGTCGATGCTTCAGTCTCCACGAATAATGTAAGAGGTGCAAGTGCATCCATTTGTCGTGATGACAAAGGTGTATACTTGGGAGCTTCAGTGACAGTCTTTGAATGACTGGTCGATCCTGAATGTTTCAAAGCCCATGCTTGCTGTGAGGCATTCGCCCTAGCAACGGACCTGCAGTTGAGAAGGCTGAAAGTTGCAACTGATTGCTTAGCCACTGTCAATCATTTATATGGTAATTTCATGGGCTCCTCGGCGACTATTATCAGGGATATCAAACAGAGAATGAGGTGAGTCGATGAGTCTCAAGTGGTGCATGAAGCTCGAGAATGCAATTTTGAAGCTCATGACTTGGCTAAGGCTTCGGCCTCTCTTGCCGCTGGAAGGCACATTTGGTTATCCAATTTTCCTACTGTTTTATTTGTGCCAAACATCATTGAAGTTTAAATAAAGTGTGGTGACCCCTCAGAAAAAAACACTTTCCAATCGCCGGCTGAAGTCAGAAGCTCGCTCCAGAAGTGGAAATTGTGGATTTGGTGGAGTTGGGAGGGGTTCAGAACACGTCCTAAGTCCATAAAATTCACCTTTTGTCCAAAAGAAAGTAAAGGCTCTATCACCTCCACCACTATTGTATATAATTATATTTGCGGACAAATGTGAGTTTAAGGATATGTGAGTGAGCCAATCTGACAAGTACGGTTGGACTTGCACTAAGCTCCAGAAGTTGTAAAGTAGCTCTAGAGATAACACAAGTCCTTTGAGAAAGGCTAGTGCTAGGCGCCGGCGCACCCGCCCAAATTTGGGCCGGTCGGCTGCCGGACGTACAATAGAGCTTCTTTTAACTGTAGGATATAACCTTTCTCCGTCCCTAAAAAGTCAAACGCGGATGAAAAGCGGATCGAGGGGGAAAAGGCAGTGAACTAGCTCAGCCACACTAGCCGGCCGGACTCCGAGCGCGCTCGCCGGACGCCCGCACTTGTCCTCGGTTTCTCGTGCTTGCCGGCCACCCATGCCACCACGCCCGCCAGCCGCGCTCGCCGGTCGCTTGTGCCACGCTCGCAACAAAAACAGATTATGTTGTAGCAAAAATAGATTACATTGGTAGCAAAAATGCTCGCCGTCGATGCTTGCCAGCGACACTGGCAACAAAATTATCCAAGGTAGCTATGAGTCAACGTCCCATTGGATCCTTTGAAAAATGCTGGTTCCAGCAAAAAAAAATACGGTGGTAGCAAAAGATGTTTCCAGCAAAAATAATCTTAGAAGAACAAATCTGGAAAAAGGTCGATTGTAGCAAAAAAAAAAGTCAGTTCCAGCAAAAAAAATCACTGGTTCCAGCAAAAAGTTCTCCCCAGCAAAAACACTGCTAGTCGATTGTAGCAACAGAAAAAGGCAGTTCCAGCAAATTTGATGATGGTTCCAGCAAAATAAAAATCTCATCACCAAATATATGTGTCGATTGTAGCAAAGAAAAGAACTA
This sequence comes from Triticum dicoccoides, assembly GCF_002162155.2. Taxonomy (NCBI): domain Eukaryota; kingdom Viridiplantae; phylum Streptophyta; class Magnoliopsida; order Poales; family Poaceae; genus Triticum; species Triticum dicoccoides. Next base: position 114,693,038 of record NC_041387.1, on the reverse strand, counting down.
CTTCCAGCAAAAATCGCTGCCGGATGCAGCTCCTCGTCACCGCGGTTGCAGCTCCATGAACCTGGGGTTGCAAGTCCTGTCGCCGCCGGGAGCATCAAGTCGTGGCACCTCGTCGCAGAAGCGAGGCCCCCAGTTGCATCCACCGCCTGTCTCCGCGCGTATGCGCTGCTCCTCTGCACGCGGCGCCGATGGTCGCCGAGGCCGGTGCCAGTGGTGGCCTTGTAGCACCCGTGGTAGTCGTCCCGCGTTGCCGCCGGCGACCACATCTGCAGCAGCCAAAAAGGTGGGTGGGGAGAAGAACGAGAGAGGATATGCATCATGCCAGAGAGAGAAGGGAGTGGCTGAGCAATCTCCCCGTGAAGAGATAAAATAAGGTCGAGGCAAAGCGGTGGGCAGTTACTAGAGCAATAAGAACAGTTGATTTGCATCTGATCTAACGACGCACGCTCGGCCGGCCGAACTTTCAGCCAGCGTGCCGGTTTCAAACGTTTTCCTTTGAGAAAAGAGTAGAACATCGCCGCACGGAAAGGTCCGCATGCCAAACGTCAAGAAGGGAATCTGTTAAATTCACGATCGATGCGACCTAACAATGCCCAGGTCCAGAAATACAGATGTGGACGGAGCAAAAATAATTGCAGTGGACAAATGGTATCCTCAGCACATGCGTGCATTTCACAGCACTCACATCACAATTCGATTGGATTGATCGGTTGGTCAATTGGATGCGTGCATTTGCCGCAGCGAGAAGTGTAGAACTCCCGGGGTTTTCTCTCTCCCATTATTTGTTGTTTTTGATTGGTTCAGGATGCAAATTGTTTTTCTTTTCGAGAATTAGGATGCCAATTGCTGCTTCACCAGCTAGCCAGGCTGCTAATAAGCCCACCAACTAACACTCTTATCCCGAGTATACTGTTTGTAGTGTAGTGAATCATTGCTATAAAGCATCGAGATAATTCACTTGTGGATGCAAGTGAGCTACTTTCGAGCCCAACAACCGCGGGACTAGCACGTGTGTTGTACTCCCTCCATTCTAACGAGTAAGTGGAGTATGTTTCTACTCCCTCCGTTTCTAAAATAAGTCTTTTATAGATTACACTATAGACTACATATGGATGTATATAGACGTAATTTAGAGTGTAGATTCACTCATTTTCCTTCATATGTAGTCTATATTGAAATCTCAAACAAGACTTATATTTACGAACAGAGGGAGTAAAATTTAACTTTGGTTGTAAACTATGTCAATAATGTAAAATTTTGTGACTTCGAAAATTGTACCATTTTTTTTGAGGAACCGGCAGGAACACTGCTTTTTAGACGGATTTAATGATATGATTTTTGTCACATATAACCCACATTTTGTTGGGGTAATTAATGGTCAAAGTTCAATTTTGAAATGTGTACATGCCTTATTCATTGAAATGCATGGAGTAGACAGGAAAGGTACCACTATTTTGTTTCGTGGGATTTAAAGATCATAAGAACCGACCAACTTGGTCTTAGCTTCTATTTAAAAAGAGTGCCTTTTCTAGGTAAAGAAGCTATGATTTTGGTCTTTCCTCCAACCTTACCAATGTTTCCTCCTCAGTATCTCTGTTTTGATTTTTCTTTTATCTATGTTTTCCTTAAAAACTGCGTTATTGTCCCGCATTTTATTGACTTACCACACAAATTTATGTTTTGTTTGATATATCAATAAGTTTTTACCAAATTACTAACTCAATAAAATCCTAAAATGTATTTAGGAAGGGAAAGATTGAACAATATTTTTGAAATATTTATTTATGCAATTACATTAATATGAACAGGTAAATGATGGGTTAACATGGTAGAATATTAACATCTTGTTGTAACGTTCAAGTAATTATTTAGTTCCAGTTCATAAATACGTACTTATTGGATTTATTTTTTTGAAATCGAGATCTCTGAAATTAGGCTGCCAATAATCCCGCATCCCCTCGACAATGGTTCAAAGAACATAAGAATAAAACAACATACTGTCAATGCCATTTCAAATATTCAGATCAGAAAATTGAGAACATGTACATATTTGGCTAACAAAACTTAGAATAATATTTTGTTGGGGTATTATGCATTTAAACATATATTAAAACAGAAATTAGTGGTACTAATTACATCCTAAAGGCCATGTCAAATTGTTAATGCTCAAAACAACGCATAGATATCATCGTATGCTAAAAGTTGCATGAATTAAAAAAGATAAGGGTATATAAACTAAACCATTTGATTGCATCATGTTACCGTTTCAAGGATATTCGTAAAATGTTAGGCATTTGGTTGCTTTAAGGCAAAGGAGAATTTCACGAGGTTAGATTAAATGAATTTTTCTTTTGAAATTGTACGTGAAATTCATGTTTCAACAACTACACAAATATTTCCTAGAATAGAGTCCCTCTAAAAATACCTATCAAGTTACAATTTTTTTACTCCCATGGGATACCAGTGTGTTATTTAGATATGACATGCAACTGCTTGCATTTTTCATGGATAGAGATCAGAAGATAAGCCAGTCAGGAAACAAAGTACTTCCTTGTCCAAAATGTGCATATTTTTAAGGTAAAAGATGTATGCCCGACTTTATAAATTAAGCTCAACATGACAAAGCAAGCCATACATCACCATAGTACTTCGTATGTAAGAGTAAAAAATAACATAACATGAAGCAACATGTAACATCCTCCATAACACTATGCTCCCTAGTTTTAAAGAGCCCACGTTCAATTGAGGTCTCCAGTAGAAATTGGGTCACCCAATTTTAACCGGGTCAACAATTTTTCAGGGCTCTCATTCAATTATTTTATACTATACACTATGCTTCCTAATTTATAAGGACTCACAATTTATTGATGTCTTCTGTTTAGAATTGGATCACTTGATTTTGATCGGGTCAACGATTTCTCAAGGAGCCATCTCATTCAATTCTTTTAGTTCACTATGTTTTCTGATTTTAAAACTCTTTCGTTCAAACTATGCTCCCTAGTTTGAAAGAGCCCACATTCAATTGAGGTGTCCAATTGAAATTGTGTCACTCAATTTTGACCGGCTCAACAATTTCTCAAAGTTATCCCATTCAGTTCTTTTATACTATACACTATGCTTTCTAATGTTTAAGGCTTCACAATTAATTAAGGTCTTTAGTTTAGAATTGGGTCGCTCGATTTCGACCGGGTCAACAATTTCTCAAGGAGCTCTCTCATTTAATTCTTTTAATTCACTATGTTTTCTAATTTTAAAACTCTTTCATTCAATTGGGGTATTAAATTTTGGATCGGTTTATGATTTTGACCGGGCAATCCATTTTAGAAATCGGTCAACAGCAAACGGCCTATAAAAACATACCTATCTCGTGCACCCTCCCGCAACCTAGAAAAAAGAGGTGTCACCATGTGATAATGTAGCACCAATATAGTACATGCAGTCACCAACGCAGAAATTTCCCCATATAAATATAGGTTGGTAGCAGATAACACAGAATCACACCATGAAAGGCCCACCAAATCAATGCATTATAAATAAAATTAAAACACACTCCATCATCTCCCCCACCTGCCAAATTAAATACTCCATCAGTTCCAAAATCTAAGGGGTATTAGTTTTTTGGGGAGTCAAATTTCTATAACTTCAACCAAATTCAGAGCAAAAAATATTGACATTCACAATATTAAATAAAAATGGAAATTCAGGTTTAGTTAACTGCTTGGTTCAATTTTGCAATGTGATGATCAATTCTTGTGGGTGCAATTTTGTATTGTTACGCATGTGAGAAATAAATTGAATTTGGATGTACTAGATACATGAGAAACGTATACAATTGCTATATTTTCAAGTTTTTAAGCATGCTTGGTTTGGTTAGCTATGTGATCTTCTAGTATGCTCGATTGTGCAATGTGGTGCTCAGTAAACTGTTTGGTTCACTTGTTGTGGTGTTCGGTTAAATGTTTGGTTCAATTCTGCAATGCAATGTTCAATTGTTGTGGGTACAATTTTGTATTGTTGTGCATGTGAGAAATAAATCGAATTTGGTTGTACTAAATATATGACAAACATGTACAATTGCTATATTTCCTAGTTCTTAAGCATGCATGGTTTGGATAACAGTTTTTTCCATGTGGCTCAAATTAATCTGTTGAATCTGCAATGTGGTTATTTTTCATGATCATATTTTACTAATAGTATGCCAATTCTCACTTAACCTAATCAATAACTACCTTATATGCATTGCAAGGAAACAATGGGAGGCATTGAAGTTTACCATCAAGGTTTGCACATGCATGGTCTTTTGGCTAATAGAAAATTATTGCGCAATTGAGGGAACCATTCTACTATTTAAGTTTTTAAAAATTTGGTCTTGCACATGTAGGTCCCGCTGTCAGAGGTTTTGACCCACTATTCATCCTTTTTGCATATGGGGAAATGAGATGTCCATGAATATCAGTCAAGTCAAGAAACTCGAAAAGATTGTTAGGATAAAGAAACTAGCGACGAAAAACAACAAGATCTTTATCTGCACAACGAAGAAGACATCAGTGAACTACAGGTCGATACTCACTCTTATACCTTGTTATTTTATTCCTTTGCGCTATTTCAAAATTTAGAGAATATTGAAGGAAATATTCCCTGGAGGCAATAATAAAGTTATTATTTATTTCCTTATATCATGATAAATGTTTATTATTCATGCTAGAATTGTATTAACCGGAAACTTAGTACATATGTGAATACATAGACAAAACAAAGTGTCCCTAGTATGCCTCTACTTGACTAGCTCGTTAATCAAAGATGGTTACGTTTCCTAACCATAGACATGTGTTGTCATTTGATAAACGAGATCACATCATCAGGAGAATGATGTGATGGACAAGACCCATATGTTAGCTTAACATTATGATCATTACAGTTTCATTGCTACTCCTTTCTTCATAACTTATGCATGTTCCTCAAACTATGAGATTATGCAACTCCCGAATACCGGAGGAACACCTTGTGTGCTATCAAACGTCACAACGTAAATGGGTTATTATAAATATGCTCGACAGGTGCCTCCGAAGGTGTTTGTTGGGTTGGCATAGATCAAGATTAGGATTTGTCACTCCGAATTTTGGAGAGGTATCTCTGGGCCCTCTCGGTAATACTCATCACTATAAGCCTTGCAAGCAATGTGACTAATGAGTTAGTTGCGGGATGAAGAATTACAGAACGAGTAAAGAAACTTGCCGGTAATGAGATTGAACTAGGTATGATGATACCGACGATCGAATCTCGTGCAAGTAACATACTGATGACAAAGGGAACAACGTATGTTGTTATGCGGTTTGACCGATAAAGATCTTCGTAGAATATGTAGGAGCCAATATGAGCATCCAGGTTCCGCTATTGGTTATTGATCGGAGATGTGTCTCGATCGTGTCTACATAGTTCTCGAACCCGTAGCGTCCGCACGCTTAACATTCGATGACAATTTGTATTATGAGTTATGTGTTTTGATGACCTAAGTTTGTTCGGAGTCCTGGATGAGATCAGGGATGTGACGAGGAGTCTCAAAATGTTCGAGGCATAAAGATTGATATATTGGAAGGCTATATTCGGACATCGGAATGGTTTAGGAGAAGTTCAGGTATTTTCCGGAATACCGGGAGGTTACCGGAACCCCCCGGGGAGTTGATGGGCCTTAGTAGGCCTTAGTGGGAAGGAGAGGCAGCGGCCAGGAGGTGGCTCCGCCCCCAAGCCCATTTTGAATTGGACAAGGGGTTGGGGGCGCGGCCCCCTCTCCCTTCCTTCCCCCTTCTCCTTGAGGTGGAATCCTACTAGGACTCCAAGTCCTAGTAGGACTCCCCTCTCCCGACGCGCCTATCAAGGGTCGGCCCGCCTCCCCCTCCCTCCTTTATATACGGGGGCAGGGGGCACCCTAGAACACACCAAGTTTTTCCTTAGCCGTGTGCGGTGCCCCCTCCATAGTTACACACCTCGATCATATCACCGTAGTGCTTAGGCAAAGCCCTGCGCCGGTAACATCATCATCACCGTCGCCACGCCGTTGTGCTGACGGAACTCACCCTTGTCCTCAACTGGATCAAGAGCACGAGGGACGTCATCAAACTGAACGTATGCTGAACATGGAGGTGTTGTATGTTCGGTACTAGGATTGGTTGGACCGCGAAGACGTTCGACTACATCAACCACGTTACTAAACGCTTCTGCTCTCGGTCTACGAGGGTACATGGACACACTCTCCCCTCTCATTGCTATGCGTCTCCTAGATAGATCTTGCGTGATCGTTGGAATTTTTTTAAATTACTATGTTCCCCAACAGTGGCATCCGAGCCAAGTCTATGCGTGGATGTTTTATGCACGAGTACAACACAAAGAGTTCTGGACGATAATAGTCATACTGCTTACCACCAACATCTTACTTTGATTCGGCGGTATTGTTGGATGAAGCGGTCCAGACCGACATTTCATTGACCGCGTTCATGAGACTGGTTCTACCGACGTGCTTTTGCACATAGGTGGATGGCGGGTGTCTGTTTCTCCAACTTTAGTTGAATTGAGTTTGACTATGGCCGGTCCTTGTTGAAGGTTAAAACAACACACTTGAGGAAAAAATCGTTGTGGTTTTGATGCGTAGGTAAGAACTGTTCTTACTAGAAGCCCGTAGCAGCCATGTAAAATTTGCAACAACAAAGTAGAGGACGGCTAACTTGTTTTTGCAGGGCTTGCTGTGATGTGATATGGTCAAGACATGATGTGATATAAATTGTTGTATGAGATGATCATGTTTTGTAACAGAGTTATCGGCAACTGGCAGGAGCCATATGGTTGTCGCTTTATTGTATGAAATGCAATTGCCATATAATTGCTTTACTTTATCACTAAACGGTAGCAATAGTCGTAGAAGAAATAGTTGGCGAGACGACAATGATGCTACGATGGAGATCAAGGTGTCGCGCCGGTGACGATGGAGATCATGACGATGCTTCGGTGATGGAGATCATAAGCACAAGATGATGATGGCCATATCATGTCACATATTTTGATTGCATGTGATATTTATCTTTTATGCATCTTATTTTGCTTAGTACAATGGTAGCATTATAAGATGATCCCTTACTAAATTTCAAGCTATAAGTGTTCTCCCTGAGTATGCACCGTTGCTACAGTTTGTTGTGCCGAGACACCACGTGATGATCGGGTGTGATAAGCTCTACATTCACATACAACGGGTGCAAGCCAGTTTTGCACATGCAAAATACTCGGTTTAAACTTGACGAGCCTAGCATATGCAGATATGGCCTCGGAACACTGAGACCGAAAGGTCGGACATGAATCTTATAGTATATATGATCAACATAGTGATGTTCACCATTGAAAACTACTCCATCTCACGTGATGATCGGACATGGTTTAGTTGATTTAGATCATGTGATCATTTAGATGACAAGAGGGATGTCTATCTAGGTGGGAGTTCTTAAGTATTATGATTAATTGAACTTTAATTTATCATGAACTTAGTCCTGATAGTTATTTTGCATGTCTATGTTGTTGTAGATCAACGGCCCGTGCTACCGTTCCTTTGAATTTTAATGTGTTCCTAGAGAAAGCTAAGTTGAAAGATGATGGTAGCAATTACACGGACTGGGTCCGTAACTTGAGGATTATCCTTATTGCTTCACAGAAGAATTACGTCCTGAAAGCACCATTAGGTGTACCACCTGCGCCAGCAACTACAGACATTGTGAATGCCTGGCAGATGCGTGTTGATGACTACTCAATAGTTCAATGTGCCATGCTTTACGGCTTAGAATCGGGACTTCAAAGACGTTTTGAACGTCATGGAGCATATGAGATGTTCCAAGAGTTGAAGTTAATATTTCAAGCAAATGCCCGAGTTGAGAGATATGAAGTCTCCAACAAGTTCTACAGTTGTAAAATGGAGGAGAATAGTTCTGTCAGTGAACACATACTCATGAACACGACAATTCCCGAGCTCTTCGCGATGCTAAAGGATGCGGAGGTAGAAATCAAAAAGGAGCATCAAGTGTTGATGGTCAACAAGACCACTAGTTTCAATAAAAAAGGCAAAGGAAAGAAGGGGAACTTCAAGAAGAACGACAAGAAAGTTGCTGCTCAGGAGAAGAAACCCAAGTCTGGACCTAAGCCTGAAACTGAGTGCTTCTACTACAAAGGGACTGGTCACTAGAAGCGGAACTACCCCAAGTATTTGGTGGATAAGAAGGATGGCAAGTGAAAGATATATTTGATATACATGTTATTGATGTGTACCTTACTAATGCTCGTAGTAGCGCCCGGGTATTTGATACTGGTTCTGTTGCTCATATTTGCAACTCGAAACACGGGCTACAGATTAAACGAAGATTGGCTAAGGACGAGATGACGATGTGCGTCGGAAATGGTTCCAAGGTTGAAGTGATCGCCGTCGGCACGCTACCTCTACATCTACCTTCGGGATTAGTTTTAGACCTGAATAATTGTTATTTGGTGCCAGCGTTGAGCATGAACATTATATCTGGATCTTGTTTGATGTGAGATAGTTATTCATTTAAATCAGAGAATAATTGTTACTCTATTTATATGAGTAATATCTTTTATGGTCATGCACCCTTGCTGAGTGGTCTATTTTTATTGAATCTCGATCGTGGTGATACACATGTTCATAATATTGAAGTCAAAAGATGCAAAGTTGATAATGATAGTGCAACTTATTTGTGGCACTGCCGTTTAGGTCATATTGGTGTAAAGCGCATGAAGAAACTCCATGCTGATGGGCTTTTGGAATCACTTGATTATTAATCACTTGGTGCTTGCGAACCATACCTCATGGGCAAGATGACTAAAACTTCGTTCTCCGGAACAATGGAACGAGCTACTGACTTATTTGAAATAATACATACCGATGTATGCGGTCCAATGAGTGTTGAGGCTCATGGCGGGTATCGTTATTTTCTTACCTTCAAAGATGATTTGTGTAGATATGGGTATACCTACTTAATGAAGCATAAGTCTGAAACTTTTGAACAGTTCAAAGAATTTCAGAGTGAAGTGGAAAATCATCGTAACAAGAAAATAAAGTTTCTACGATCTGATCATGGAGGCGAATATTTGAGTTACGAGTTCGGTCTTCATTTTAAACAATGTGTAATAGTTTCGCAACTCACGCCACCTGGAACACCAAAGTGTAATGGTGTGTCCGAATGTCGTAACCGTACTTTATTGGATATGGTGCGATCTATGATGTCTCTTACTGATTTACCGCTATCATTTTGGGGTTATGCTTTAGAGACGGCTGCATTCACTTTAAATAGGGCACCATCAAAATCCGTTGAGGCGATGCCTTATGAACTGTGGTTTGGCAAAGAAATCCAGATTTCACAAGAGAACCAAGCACATCAAGAGACACTTCAATTCCATCCGTCATCAAGTGTCGGAGGGAGACATAGAGATTTGCAAAATACATACGGATCTGAATGTTGCAGACCCATTGACTAAGCCTCTTCCACGAGCAAAACATGATCAGCACCAAGACTCAATGGGTGTTAGCATCATTACTATGTAATCTAGATTATTGACTCTAGTGCAAGTGGGAGACTGAAGGAAATATGCCCTAGAGGCAATAATAAAATTATTATTTATTTCCTTATATCATGATAAATGTTGATTATTCATGCTAGAAATGTATTAACCGGAAACTTAGTACATGTGTGAATACATAGACAAAACAAAGTGTCCCTAGTATGCCTCTATTTGACTAGCTCATTAATCAAAGATGGTTATGTTTCATAACCATAGAAATGTGTAGTCATTTGATAAACGGGATCACATCATTAGGAGAATGATGTGATGGACAAGACCCATCCGTTAGCTTAGCATTATGATCGTTACAATTTCATTGCTACTGCTTTCTTCATAACTTGTACATGTTCCTCCGACTATGAGATTATGCAACTCCCGAATACCGGAGGAACACCTTGTGTGCTATCAAACATCACAACATAAATGGGTGATTATAAATATGCTCTACATGTGTCTCAGAAGGTGTTTGTTGGGTTGGCATAGATCAAGATTAGGATTTGTCACTCCGTATTTTGGAGAGGTATCTCTGGGCCCTCTCGGTAATGCTCATCACTATAAGCCTTGCAAGAAATGTGACTAATGAGTTAGTTGTGGGATGAAGCATTACAGAACGAGTAAATAAACTTGTCAGTAACGAGATTGAACTAGGTATGATGACACGGACGATCGAATCTCGGGCAAGTAACATACCGATGAGAAAGGGAACAACGTATGTTGTTATGCGGTTTGACCGATAAAGATCTTTGAGGGAGTCCCGGACTAGGGGATGTCCGGATAGCCGAACTATCATCATCGGCCGGACTCCAAGACTATGAAGATACAAGATTGAAGACTTCGTCCCGTGTCCGGATGGGACTTTCCTTGGCGTGGAAGGCAAGCTTGGCGATACGGATATGTAGATCTCCTACCATTGTAACCGACTCTGTGTAACCCTATCCCTCTCCGGTGTCTATATAAACCAGATGGCTTTAGTCCATAGGACGAACAACAATCATACCATAGGCTAGCTTCTAGGGTTTAGCCTCCTTGATCTCGTGGTAGATCTACTCTTGTAACACACATCATCAATATTAACCGAGCAGGACGTAGGATTTTACCTCCCTCAAGAGGGCCCGAACCTGGGTAAAACATCGTGTCCCTTGTCTCTAGTTGCCATCCGCCTAGACGCACAGTTCGGGACCCCCTACCCGAGATCCGCCCGTTTTGACACCGACATTGGTGCTTTCATTGAGAGTTCCTCTATGCCATCGCAATCAGGAAGGATGCCTTTTCCCATCTTTAAAGATGGCGCCGTCGTCAAGGGAGCTTTGGCCGCCGGCCAAACTATCCGGCTAGGTGGTTTTCTTATGACCACCTATTCGGCCACCGCTCCGACGATGACCTCTCAGGTCATCAAAAGCGATCTTCACGTCAGCTCGGAATTCACCGAGCAGCTAGATCCGATGGAGCTCTCCTCCATAAACGAGATCTTGGATCGCATCGCCGCCCTGGGAGTCGCTACAGACTATGATCAGATTGGGCTTAAAACCGATCTGAGAGAAATTAACTCTCCCCAGGCTACCCACCATGTTGTTGTGGTAGAGGAACAATGCGGCGACTCTTCTTCTATGTTAAAAACCAGCTATGTCTGGATTCCCGATCCCTCCATGCCGGATTCCCGCGGAGGGACGGACGTCAATCAAATAATGAACCTAAAGTCAGGCATCAGACCAGATTTGTTGGAAAGCATCCAACAAACCAAGCTTCCAAATCCGGAAACTTCTTGGCCTTTGAGCCTCAGATCGGACGGGGTTCCGAACTTAATTCCACCCGCCCACCCAAACATAAGCGATCTATCTCAAATACGGCAAGAGCCCGATGAAACAGTACATCATTACTGGGCCAGATTCCTCCTGGTTATGAACAGGATAAAGGACTGCCGTGAAGAAAGCGCATTTCAATTTTCTGCAACAATTGCACGGACAAGGGAATCGTGAACGCCATAAGTCATCGCGAAGTTACACGCTTCACCGACCTAGCGACCATTGTACAAAAATACTGTGCGATGGAGAGTGCCTGGAAAACTGAAACCAGGTTTTGGGACAATCCGGCCCTGAATACAACCCTAGTCCGAAATAAAAGGGTGCGTCATACTCAAGCACCTGGATTAAAAACCAAAAAGCAAAAAACCCCTAAAGGGCACGGAACCGTACTAGAGGGATGGCTCAACGGACCCGGCAAAATCCACAGTATGGAGGGCGCCACTCCAACACATAGCCTTCGAGCATGTTGGATACTACGGCAGGTGGCCAAAAGTGACGAAGGCTTTCTAGCCCCGGGCAACCAGCGCAGCAGTACCAGTACGGTATTAACAGTCTTCGAGACTTTCGCATCAAATAACATGCGGAAGCGAACAATCCGCAACCTCGCCGAAGTCTACCAAGTAGCAACAACAAATCCATGGAGCGACACGGCTATCACCTTCAATGCCAGCGATGAACCTAAATTCCGAACAGCTCGAGCACCCGCCGCATTGGTCCTCAGTCCGATAGTGGACGGCTTTCATCTTACCAAGGTACTCATGGATGGTGGCAGCGGATTAAACCTCATCTACGAGGAAACCCTTCAAAAAATGGAAATTGACTGGAGCCGCATTGAGCGAAGCAGCACAACCTTCAGGGGAATAATCCCTAGTCGAGAAGTACGCTGGACAGGAAAAATCACACTAGACGTAGTGTTCGGCTTGCCGGACAATTACAGGTCCGAAGAGGTCACATTCCAAGTGGCCCCATTCGGCAGCGGATATCACGCCTTGTTAGGGCGAGAGGCATTCACAATCTTCCAAGCTATACCCCATTACGGGTACATGAAGCTCAAAATGCCCGGGCCCAATGGAATAATCACTCTCGCCAGTGATCCAGATATAGCACTCCGCGCTGAAAATAAGACAGCCGCACTGGCCCTAGAGGCATTATCCGAAGCCCTAGCGGCAGAGGAACTCACTGCACTGCGCTCCACGGTGGATAGGGATGATGTGATACTCGATAAGAGGTCTAAGTCCACCTCTTTTAAACCAGCAGACGAAATAGTCAAATTCCAGGTCCATCCAATGGACCCCACAAAGACGGCCTCCATTGGGGCACAATTAAATCCTGATGTAGAAGCCGCACTACGAGAATTCCTTCGGGAAAATTGGGACATTTTCGCCTGGCACCCTTCAGACATGCCAGGAATCCCACGCGGGCTGGCAGAGCACAGCCTAAATATCCTACAAGGATTCAAGCCAGTCAAACAGGCTCTTCGGCGATTTTCCGAACCCAAAAGACAGGCAATGGGAGAGGAGCTAGCCAAACTCTTAGAAGCCGGATTCATCAGAGATATAAAACATCCGGACTGGCTAGCCAACCTGGTAATGGTACCAAAAAAGGACAAATCCTGGCGCCTTTGTGTTGATTTCAAAGACCTTAACAAGGCCTGTCCAAAGGACCCCTTCCCTCTCCCTCGCATCGACCAAATCATCGATGCTACCACAGGGCACGATTCATTGTGCTTCCTCGACGCATACTCCGGATACCATCAAATCAAGATGGCGGAAAAAGACCAGGCCGCAACGGCATTCATTACTCCATACGGACCATTCTGCTTCAACACAATGCCCTTTGGACTCAAAAACACCGGCGCAACATATCAGCGCATGATTCAGACATGTCTGGCTACCCAGATAGGCAAAACAGTGGAGGCATACATAGACGATGTGGTCGTTAAGACCAAACACGTCGAAACTCTAGTAGATGATTTGAGGCTTACATTTGACAACCTCCGAGCATACGACATTAAGCTCAACCCGGAAAAATGTGTTTTCGGCATACCAGCCGGAAAGCTCTTGGGCTTTATTGTATCCGGCAGAGGAATTGAAGCAAACCCAGCCAAGATCCGGGCTCTGTCACAATTGGATATCCCAAAAAACCTCAAGCAAATACAAAAACTAACTAGATGTGTGGCGGCTCTAAGCCGCTTCATCCCCCGATTGGGAGAAAAGGCGCTGCCCCTCTATCGCCTCCTCCGGCGCACCGAACACTTTGAATGGACGGATGCTGCCACGGCCGGACTCGAAGAAATTAAGACCATATTGGCAACAAATCCGGTCCTAGCCGCGCCCAACCTGGGCGAACCTATGTTATTATACATCGCGGCAACACATCAAGTTGTCAACGCCGCACTCATCGTCGAACGAGAAACAGAAGGGCACAAATTCCCTCTTCAAAAACCAGTGTACTACGTATCCACTGTCTTAACTCCATGCAAGTCCAGGTACCCACATTATCAAAAGATAGCGTATGCGGTGTTCATGGCATCCCGGAAGCTGCTACACTACTTTCAAGAGTGTTCCATAACGGTGGCCTCCGAAGTACCTCTCAGCGATATTATAAATAATCGTGACGCGACGAGCAGGATTGCAAAGTGGGCCATTGAGCTCTTACCATTTGACATAACCTACAAACCACGGCGAGCTATAAAATCGCAAGTTTTGGCTGACTTCATCGCCGAATGGACCAAAGCCGAACTCCCTAAAGAGTACGGCGCATACTCCAATTGGATCATGCATTTCGACGGCTCCAAAATGTTGGCTGGCTTGGGGGCTGGCGTCGTCTTGACGTCCCCAACCGGAGACACAGTCCAATACGTACTTCAAATAATGTACATGGACCCCAACAATGCAGCCGAATACGAGGCCCTTCAACATGGCCTCCGGATTGCAATCTCCATGGGTATTCAACGCCTAGAGGTGCGCGGGGATTCAAACCTCGCAATATCCCAAATAAATGGAGACTTTGACGCCAAGGATCCGAAAATGGCAGCCTACCGTAACGCTGTGCTAAAAATGTCAGCCCGGTTCGAAGGACTCGAATTCCACCATGTAGCCCGGGATAATAACCAGGCAACAGACGTGTTGGCACGCATCGGCGCAAAATGCGACGCCGTCCCTCCAAACATCTTCCTGGAGCGGCTCTTTAAGCCATCCGTATTATGGGAAGAGGAGTCCGGAAATAACAATCCGGAACCAACTGCATCACCTAACACAGAACATTCTGACACAATCGGTGGCTCAGCCAATGAAATAATAGATTCAGCCCATGAAATACTGGCAGTAATTGCCCCGTGGACGGAACCATTCCTAGCCTACTTAATCAGGCAGGAACTTCCCGAAGACCAAAATGAGGCCCGCTGCATAGTTCGGCGATCTAAAGCCTACAAGGTCCATGAGGGAGAACTTTATAAGAAAAGCACAACCGGAGTCCTTCAAAGGTGTATCTCCGAAGAGGAAGGGCGAAATCTCCTGGCTGAAATTCACGCCGGACTCGGCGGGCACCACGCCGCCGCCCGGGCCCTCATAGGCAAGGCCTTCCGTACAGGATTTTATTGGCCGACCGCCCGGACAGATGCTCAGGACTTAGTCCAACGATGCGTCGGTTGCCAGCTCTTTGCTAATCAGAGCCACATGCCACCCACCGCCCTCAAAACTATACCCATCACTTGGCCGTTCGCGGTCTGGGGGCTTGACATGGTTGGACCCCTTAAAGGGGGAACCTAGAAGCACAAATACTTATTGGTCATGGTGGACAAATTCACCAAATGGATAGAGGCCAAGCCGGTTAAAACGGCAGAATCCGGACCTGTGATAGACTTCATATCCGGGGTAGTACACCATTTTGGCGTCCCCCACAGCATCATCACTGATAACGGCATGAATTTCACGGCCGACGAGGTTAAACTCTGGTGCAAAAACATGGGCATCAAGCTCGACTACGCTTCAGTCTACCACCCTCAAACTAATGGTCAAGTGGAACGAGCAAATGGTCTAATCATGAGCGGCATCAAACCCAGATTAGTGCGGTCCCTCACGGAATCTAACACGCACTGGTTAGAGGAGCTCGACTCCGTACTCTGGGGGCTGCGGACCACGCCAAACCGCACAACCGGATTCACACCATTTTTTATGGTATACGGCGCTGAGGCAGTTTTGCCCTGCGATATAATTCATGACTCACCTCGCGTGCGCATGTACGAGGAAAGGGAAGCCGAGTTGGATCGGCAGGACAGTTTGGACGCTTTAGAGGAGGAGTGCGACGTGGCAAAATCCCGTTCCGCATTCTATGAACAGCAGGCTCGAAGATATCAAAGCAGAGAAGTACGGGCCAAAACTTACAATGTTGGCGAGCTAGTTCTACGCCTGCCGGACAAGAAAAAGGACAAACTTAAGCCCAAATGGGAAGGTCCCTTCATCATCGACCAAGTCCTTACCGGCGGCGCATACCGTCTACGCAACACATCTGACAACCGACTCGAGCGAAACCCATGGAACGCAGCCCGTCTTCGAAGATTTTACGCCTAGCGCCGGACTCAGGGTTCGTCTCCTTCCTCCGTCCACCTTTCATATTTTTTCGCTGTCTTTGTTTTCCCTCCTTTTTCCTCCCTCTTTCAGTACAAGCCTCTTGAGGGCTGATCTGCGCTTTGTTCGCACTCACTCGATGTGCTACTCGCACTCGTTATACCTGGGGGCTTCTTTAATAGAAGCTTATTTCTATGGGCTTCATGCCCAACATATGTGTCATACTTCCGCATGTACCTTTTGATCATCATTATATGCATCGATATGACTTAAGTTTTGGCCAAGCCAGGTTGCCTGGCTCCTGTGCTTACCCCTACGTTCCCGATTGTTCGGCTAGGAGGTAAAGGGAGCACCTCTGCAATTGTTACCGCCGGGTCAGCCGGATGTGTACCTCAGACTGGGTGAAGCCGAAGGCTAGCGTTCTTAATGGAATATTCGGTCGGTGACCTGAAAGATGATTTATTACTTACCTATTTATCTGCCCCCAGATGCTTTTTCTGCTATTTTCGCAGTCCGGACATGCACTTTAGGGCATGCCTCCCAGGGAAAGGAACCCTTAACGGAACTATTATCCCTGGAAGATGTTTCTTACTAACCATGTAATATAATATAGCTAGTTGGGCACTTGTCTGATAAAGCAATTATGACCCCTACGCCTTGTCTCCATGCATGCCCCGGTTCTTTTATAACCGTAAGGGTATTCGGACACACTCCGGACTATCGGGTCCCGAGGTTGAAGCAAAAAGGTCCGCAAAGACAAACGATCTACAATCCTGCTAGAAGGCATTTTACATGTCATTTTAAAATTACATCGTCAAACTGACTGATTGTACTCCTCTTTAATCCCATCTAACAGGCTGTCTAATTTACAGTCCTGTTGGGAATATTTCGCGGCCAACTCTACTTGGCCGTACATCAGGCTCATAGGGATCTCCTTCCCATCGGTCCCCACAGGTCCGACCTCGGCCATGTGGTTTGGGTCAGCCTTCGGGTACCGCGTCTTCACCATGGCCCAGGCCTCCCTGGCTCCTTGACAGCAGGCCGATATCTTCCACAAACGGAAACGCCGCCGTACTCCCTGAAGCTTCTCAGCAAGTCCTCCAAGACCCTCGGGTAGGGAGACGGAAGGACATAAGGCCTGAACAACGCCGCTCATCGCCTGCCGAAGACGTTCGTGCAGTTGCAGCAGCTCGGGAAGAGGGTCTCCCGTGGAACCAGGCATCTCCTCCGCCAGACAACCCATGAGCACACCTACAGACACATTTCTGTCAATCAACTTCCTCGCCGAACTCTTCTTTTCAAAAGAGTTTGCTCAAGCACTTACTATAAATGCCGCGACGAAGCCGCCGATTCTCCTTTACGGAGTTAGACAGCTGGACCCGAACATCTTTTAGTTCTTCGCCTAGCTGGGTGTTGGCATCTTGGAGTTTGTTCCTCTCCTGCTGCACCCTCATAAGCACCTTCTCGCCGGCCTTCAACTGGCGCAGTAGATGTTGCTTGTCCGGATCTAGTCCGGCACCCTCTGCAATATTATTGTCAGACTATACACACACGCCGCACTTCATAAAGTACTTCTCTTTTCAAAAAATGAATTACTAGAGGGGGTCTCCGTGGCTCCCCCGGCAGCGGCTAGTGCGGCCTCAAGTTGGGCCTTGCATTCTTGAAGCTCCTGGGACAGGTGGGTATTCTTCTCGGTAAGATCCTGCATAACAAATGATCCTTAAATCAGTTAGTTTAACTATTTTAAGTCTCGGGGGCTACTGGCATATATAACTATTAAAATTCCTCACCCGTATGTATTTTACGTACTGCTCCATGGCTCTGGTTAAACCATCTTGAGCAGCACGAAGGTGCGCGTCTCCCGCATTAAAGGCATTCAACGCCTCTGGGGAGAAACACGCGTCACGAAGAACTGTCCGACGGCGCCTATGATTCATGGCGCTCTCCACCTCAGACCTGGTGGCGGACAACCTGTCGGCATCCTCCATTGGAGGAGCATCCGGCTCGCACCTTGCGCTTGCCTCCCCCTCCGGACCAGGCGTTGGAGCCTGGCTGGCGGAGGCTTGGTTGGCACCCTCTCCGAACTCAGTCCGGCGAGCGCTCTTTCTCCTGGAAGAATCATGAGCATTAATATACCTCCCAGGAGTCTTTCCCTTAAAAGATAATGGTGCACCATACCTTTGCGGCGACGTTTCGATTCGCGCCGCACTCCTCTTCCGCCTGCTAGGCCGCACTGACCTCGTTTGGTCAGTCGCCGCGGGCTTGGCTTCCCGTCGTAAAGGCACCTCCTGCGAAGCACCATTGGTACACGGTGGTCAGAAATAAGCATTAAAAAAGTAACGGTGTTAGGACTTCGGTCGTACTCACCTGGGAAGCCGGACATAAACCGGGGTAGTCAGCCGTAATGGCGACTAAAGCATTGTCTATGCTGAGCTGGTGGAACACCCCGTCAATTAATTCCACCCTTATGTCCGGATCCTCTTCGGAGGCCGGATCAAGGGATCTTCCCGGATCCTCGGGTTGTGGAGTTGGGCTTTCTATGCCCTCCACATCCCGGCGCAGTTTCTGCGTCGAAATCGTAAAGTAAGACACTTATCCTTGAAAGCACGGATCGGATATATAAACGTCCGCTTACCCAGCTCCGAGGGTTATTCATGGAGAATCAATTCAATGGACTCGTGCAGAGGAAGTCCTCCTTCTCCCCCTTGTACAAGCCGGACAGGATCTTCACTAGATCGGCGGCCGATCCCGGCCCCGTGCGGCCATGACGGGTAGTGTCATTCTCCCCGTTGAAATCCCACATGGGGTGGCCCCTATATTGGAGCAGCTGCACCCCTCGCATAATGCATGTGGCCATGACTCCAATCATGGTTAATCCGGAATGGGCTAGTAACCGTATCCGGCCCATCAGATAGTGGACGCTCCTGTCATCTTCCCGTTGAAGGCTCCGTGGGCACCAACTCAAGCGTTTCTTTAGAGGAGCGTTGCTAAACTCCAGGAGGCCCATCCGAACTGGATCCGGTAGCGGGGCGTCTTCCATATAGAACCACTCCGAAGGCCAGTCTTCGGACGCCTTCTTCGGGGTTCCGGATAGATATCTGGTCCCGGCGATGCGCCATATTTCGGCTCCGCCCACTTGATATATCGACCCCTCGTGAGAACGAGGTACGAGGCAAAACAGCCTCTTCCACAGCACAAAATGGGGCTCGATGCCCAAGAACAGCTCGCAAAGAGCTACAAAGCCCGCGATGTGCAAAATGGAGGCAGGCGTGAGGTGGTGAAGTTGGAGTACATAGAACTCCAGGAGCCCCCGGAGAAACGGATGTATGGGAAATCCGAGTCCCCTTATTAAGTAGGGGACGAAGCATACCTGCTCTCCTTTGGAGGGATTGGGAACGCTCTCCGCCTGTTTCCCACCCTTGTAGGTGGCCAGTCTGGCTCGAACCGGAACCATAAAGGCTGGGGGAAGGTATCCCTCTGCTTGGAGCATCACTAACTCGCTATGCGGGACTGAGCATCTCCTCCAATCTCCTGGCTGAGGACTGGGAGCGCGAGAAGAGGAGCCGCGTCGACTATCCATGTTGGAATGGATTTTTTGTCAGATGCGCCTCGATGAGTACTTGCGGAAGGAGGATGGTGTGATTTGGATCTGGATCCTTGCCTCTCTTATAGGCAGCTTATTCGCGCAGCTAGGGGGTAAAACATAAGAATACCCTGGCTTTTCACATTCGTACAACACATGGAAGAAGGCCATTATTGGACGTGGAAGCCAAGGAGCGCCACATTTATGAAGCAACCGGACACTATCCGGCAAACACATGGAACATGAAGGAGAACCCGCCTTGCAATGCTGAAGACAATATGCGCGCCAGACTCGTCGTCATTGAAGCCTGGTTCGGGGGCTACTGAGGGAGTCCCGGACTAGGGGGTGTCCGGATAGCCAAACTATCATCATCGGCCGGACTCCAAGACTATGAAGATACAAGATTGAAGACTTCGTCCCGTGTCCGGATGGGACTTTCCTTGGCGTGGAAGGCAAGCTTGGCGATACGGATATGTAGATCTCCTACCATTGTAACCGACTCTGTGTAACCCTAGACCTCTCCGGTGTCTATATAAACTGGATGGCTTTAGTCCATAGGACGAACCACAATCATACCATAGGCTAGCTTCTAGGGTTTAGCCTCCTTGATCTCGTGGTAGATCTACTCTTGTAACACACATCATCAATATTAATCGAGCATGACGTAGGGTTTTACCTCCCTCAAGAGGGCTCGAACCTGGGTAAAACATCGTGTCCCTTGTCTCCTGTTACCATCCGCCTAGACGCACAGTTCGGGACCCCCTACCCGAGATCCGCCAGTTTTGACACCGATAATCTTCGTAGAATATGTAGGAGCCAATATGAGAATCCAGGTTCCGTTATTGGTTATTGATCGGAGATGTGTCTCGATCATGTCTACATAGTTCTTGAACCCGTAGGGTCCGCACCCTTAACGTTCAATGACGATTTGTATTATGAGTTATGTGTTTTTATGACCGAAGTTTGTTCGGAGTCCCGGATGAGTTCAGGGATGTGACGAGGAGTCTCGAAATGGTCAAGACATAAAGATGGATATATTGGAAGGCTATATTCGGACATCGGAATGGTTCTGGAGAAGTTCGGGTATTTTTCGGAGTACCAGGAGGTTACCAGAACCCCCCGGGGAGTTGATGGGCCTTAGTGGGCCTTAGTGGGAAGGAGAGGCAGCGGCCAGGAGGTGCCCCCCCAGCCCAGTCTGAATTGGACAAGGGGTTGGGGGCGCGACCCCTCCTCTCCCTTCCTTCCCCCTTCTCCTTGAGGTGGAATCCTACTAGGACTTGGAGTCCTAGTAGGACTCCCCTCTCCCGGCGCGCCTATCAAGGGTCGACTGGCCTCCCCCCTCCTTTATATACGGGGGTGATGCCTACTACACAACCTTCTTCTTGTAGACGTTGTTGGGCCTCCAAGTGAAGAGGTTTGTAGGACAGTAGCAAATTTCCCTCAAGTGGAGATCCTAAGGTTTATCAATTCATGGGAGGCGTAGGATGAAGATGGTCTCTCTCAAATAACCCTGCAACCAAATAACAAAGAGTCTCTTGTGTCCCCAACACACCCAATACAATGGTAAATTGTATAGGTGCACTAGTTCGGCGAAGATATGGTGATACAAACGTAATATGGATGGTAAATAAAGGTTTTCCTAATCTGAGATTATAAAAACAGCAAGGTAGCAAGTAACAAAATTGAGCGAAAACGGTATTGCAATGCTTCGAAACAAGGCCTAGGGTTCATACTTTCACTAGTGCAAGTTCTCTCAACAATAATACCATAATTGGATCATATAACAATCCCTCAACATGTAACAAAGAGTCACTCAAAGTCACTAATAGTGGCGAACAAACGAAGAGATTATTGTAGGTTACGAAACCACCTCAAAGTCATTCTTTCCGATCAATCCATTGGGCTATTCCTATAAGTGTCACAAACAACCCTAGAGTTTGTAGTAAAATAACACCTTAAGACACAAATCAACCAAAATCCTAATGTCACCTAGATACTCCAATGTCACCTCAAGTGTCCATGGGTATGATTATACGATATGCATCACACAATCTCAGATTCATCTATTCAAACCAACACAAATAACTTCATAGAGTTCCCCAAAGTTTCTACCGGAGAGTCAAGACTAAAATGTGTGCCAACCCCTATGCATAGATTCCCAAGGTCACGGAACCCGCAAGTTGATCACCAAAACATACATCAAGTGAATCAATAGATTACCCCATTGTCACCATGGGTATCCCACGCAAGACATACATCAAGTGTTCTCAAATCCTTAAAGACTCAATCCGATAAGATAACTTCAAAGGGAAAACTCAATCCATTACAAGAGAGTAGAGGGGAAAAACATCATAAGATCCAACTATAATAGCAAAGTTTGCAGTACATCAAGATCGTGTCGAATCAAGAACACTAGAGAGAGAGAGAGATCAAACACATAGCTACTGGTACATACCCTCAGCCCCGAGGGTGAACTACTCCCTCCTCATCATGGAGAGCGCCGAGATGATGAAGATGGCCACCAGTGATGGACTCCTCCTCCGGCAGGGTGCCGGAATAGGCTCCCAAGAGGTTTTTGGTGGCTACAGAGGCTTGCGGCGGCGGAACTCCCTATCTATGTTTCTTTCTGGAATTCTGGGGATTTATAGGAGGGTTTGGCGTCGGTCTCACGTCAGGGGGCCCCACGGAGAGTCCACAAGGCACAGGGGCGTGCCCTAGGGGGGTGGGGGAGCCCTCCACCCTCGTGGGCCCCACAGGACTCCCCTCCGATAACTTTTCGTTCCAGTATTTTTTATATTTTCTAAAAAAACTCCGTTGATTTTCAGCGCATTCCAAGAACTTTTATTTCTGCACAAAAACAACACCACAGTAGTTCTGCTCAAAACAACGTTAGTCCGGGTTAGTTCTAACCAAATCATACCAAAATCATGTAGAAATATTATAAACATGGCATGAATACATAAAAAATTATAGATACGTTGGAGATGTATCAGCATCCCCAAGCTTAATTCCTGCTCGTCCTTGAGTAGGTAAATGATAAAAACAGAATTTTTGATGTGGAATACTACCTAACATATTTATCAATGTAATCTCTCTTTATTGTGGCAAGAATATTCAGATCCATAAGATTCAAAACAAAAGTTTAATATTGACATAAAAACGATAATACTTCAAGCATACTAACAAAGCAATCATGTCTTCTCAAAATAACATGGCCAAAGAAAGTTATCCTACAAAATCATATAGTCTGGCTATGCTCTATCTTCATCACACAAAATATTTAAATCAGGCACAACCCCGGTTTTAGCCAAGCAATTGTTTCATACTTTAGTATTTTCAAACTTTTTCAACTTTCACGCAATATATGAGCGTGAGCCATGGATATAGCACAATAGGTGGAATAGAATGGTGGTTGTGGAGAAGACAAAAAGGAGAAGATAGTCTCACATCAACTAGGCGTATCAACGGCCTATGGAGATGCACATCAATAGATATCAATGTGAGTGAGTAGGGATTGTCGTGCAACGGATGCACTAGAGCTATAAGTGTATGAAAGCTCAAAAAGAAACTAAGTGGGTGTGCATCCAACTTGCTTGCTCACGAAGACGTAGGACATTTTGAGGAAGCCCCTCATAGGAATATACAAGCCAAGTTCTATAATGAAAAATTCCCACTAGTATATGAAAGTGACAATATAGGAGACTCTCAATCATGAAGATCATGGTGCTACTTTGAAGCACAAGTGTGGTAAAAGGATAGTAGCATTGTCCCTTCTCTCTTTTTCTCTCATTTTTTTATTTTTTTATTTGGGCATTCTCTCTTTTTTTGGCCTCTTTTTTTGTCCGGAGTCTCATCCCAACTTGTGGGGGAATCATAGTCTCCATCATCCTTTCCTCACTGGGACAATGCTCTGATAATGAAGATCATCACACTTTTATTTACTTACAACTCAAGAATTACAACTCGAGACTTAAAACAAAATATGACTCTATGTGAATGCCTTCGGCAGTGTACCGGGATGTGCAATGAATCAAGAGTGACATGTAGGAAAGAATTATGAAAGGTGGCTTTGCCACAAATACGATGTCAACTGCATGATCATGCAAAGCAATATGACAATGATGAAGCGTGTCATAATAAACGGAACGGTGGAAAGTTGCATGGCAATATTACCTCGGAATGGCTATGTAAATGCCGTAATAGGTAGGTATGGTGGCTGTTTTTAGGAAGGTATATGGTGGGTGTATGGTATCGGCGAAAGTTGCGCGACACAAGAGAGGCTATCAATGGTGGAAGGGTGAGAGTGCGTATAATCCATGGACTCAACATTAGTGATAAAGAACTCACATACTTATTGCAAAAATCTACAAGTCATCAAAACCAAGCACTACATGCATGCTCCTAGGGGAAAGGTTGGTAGGAGTTAACCATCGCGCGATCCCGACCTCCACACATAAGGAAGATAATCAAAAAAATAAATCATGCTCCGACTTCATCACATAACGGTTCACCATACGTGCATGCTACGGGAATCACAAACTTTAACACAAGTATCTCTCAAATTCACAATTACTCCACTAGCATGACTCTAATATCACCATCCTCATATCTCAAAACAATCATAAGGAATCAAACTTCTCATAGTATTTAATGCACTTCATATGAAAGTTTTTATTATATCTATCTTGGATGCCCATCATATTAGGACTAAATTCATAACCAACGCAAATTACCATGCAGTTTAAGATTCTCAAAATAATATAAGTGAAGCATGAGAGTTCATCTATTTCTTCAAAATAAAACCACTGTCGTGCTCTAAAAGATATAAGTGAAGCACTAGAGCAAACGACAAACTACTCCAAAAGATATAAGTGAAGACCAATTAGTAGTCAAATAATTATGCAACTATGTGAAGACTCTAACATTTAAGAATTTCAGATCTTGGGATATTATTCAAACAGCAAGCAAAACTAAATTAAATAAAATGACGCTCCAAGCAAAATACATATCATGTGGCGAATAAAAATATAGCCTCAAGTGAAGTTACCGATGAACGAAGACGAAAGAGGGGATGCCATCTGGGGCATACCCAAGCCTAGGATCTTGGTTATCCTTGAATATTACCTTGGGGTGCCTTGGGAATCCCCGAGCTTATGCTCTTGCCACTCCTTATTCCATAGGCCATCGAATCTTTACCCAAAACTTGAAAACTTCACAACACAAAACTCAACAGAAAACTCGTAAGCTCCATTAGTATAAGAAAATAAATCACCACTTATGTACTATTGTGAACTCATTCTAAATTCAAATTGGTGTAATATCTACTGTATTCCAACTTCTCTATGGTTCATACCCTCAGATACTACTCATAGATTCATCAAAATAAGCAATCAACACAATGAAAACAGAATCTTTCAAAAACAGAAAAGTCTATAGTAATATGTAACTCTCGAATACTTACGTAACTCCAAAAATTCTGAAATAAATTGGTGGACGTGAGTAATTTGTCTATTAATCTTATTCGAAGGAAATCAACTTAAAATCACTCTTCTGTTAAAAATTAAAATTATTCTCGTGAGTGCAAAGTTTCTGTTGTTTACAGCAAGATCGCATTAACTTTCACCCAACTCTTCCCAAAGGTTCTACTTGGCACTTTATTGAAACAAAAGCTATAAAACATGATTACTACAGTATCTTAATCATTTTAACACACAAAAACAGTAGGGGTAAATATTGGGTTGTCTCCCAACAAGCGCTTTTCTTTAATGCCTTTTTATCTAGGCATGATAATGACAATGATGCTCACATAAAAGATAAGAATTAAAACATAACGGGAGCATAATGAAGCATATGACTAGCACATTGAACTCTAACCTTAAGGAAATATTCCTAGAGGCAATAATAAAGTTATTATTTATTTCCTTATATCATGATAAATGTTTATTATTCATGCTAGAATTGTATTAACTGGAAACATAATACATGTGTGAATACATAGACAAACAGAGTGTCACTAGTATGCCTCTACTTGACTAGCTCATGAATCAAACAAGGTTAAGTTTCCTAACCATAGAAATGAGTTGTCATTTGATTAACGGGATCACATCATTAGGAGAATGATGTGATTGACTTGACCCATTCCGTTAGGATCGTTTAGTATGTTGCTATTGCTTTCTTCATGACTTATACACGTTCCTATGACTATGAGATTATGTAATTCCCGCTTACCAGAGGAACACTTTGTGAGCTACCAAACGCCACAATGTAACTGGGTGATTATGAAGGTGCTCTACAGGTGTCTCCAAAGGTACTTGTAGAGTTGACGTATTTCGAGATTAGGATTTGTCACTCCGATTGTCGGAGAGGTATCTTTGGGCCCTCTCGGTAATGCACATCACTATAAGCCTTGCAAGTAATGTAGCTAATGATTTAGTTACGGGATGATGCATTACGTAACGAGTAAAGAGACTTGCCGGTAACGAGATTGAACTAGGTATTGAGATACCGACGATCGAATCTCGGGCAAGTAACATACCGATGACAAAGGGAACAACATATGTTGTTATGCGGTTTGACCGATAAAGATCTTCGTAGAATATGTAGGAGCCAATATGAGAATCTAGGTTCCGCTATTGGTTATTGACCGGAGACGTGTCTCGGTCATGTCTACATAGTTCTCGAACCCGTAGGGTCCGTACGCTTAAAGTTTCGATGAGGTTATATTATGAGTTTATGAGTTTCGGTGTACCGAAGGTTGTTCCGAGTCCCGGATGTGATCACGGACATGACGAGGAGTCTCGAAATGGTCGAGACATAAAGATTAATATATTGGAAGCCTATATTTGTGTTGGGGATATGCCCTAGAGGCAACCATGTATGATGATATTTCCTATGTGTTTATGAATAAAGATAGTCCATGGACATTATCAATGATGTGTATCAGCAAGTACGTGACTTGTTTGTGGGACTATGATTGTATGATGACTGTCCTAAAAGGTCCCTAGT
This sequence comes from Triticum dicoccoides, assembly GCF_002162155.2. Taxonomy (NCBI): domain Eukaryota; kingdom Viridiplantae; phylum Streptophyta; class Magnoliopsida; order Poales; family Poaceae; genus Triticum; species Triticum dicoccoides. Next base: position 114,666,471 of record NC_041387.1, on the reverse strand, counting down.
CGAAAGGGCTGTGTGGATGCGCAGCCGACTAGACTAGCATATGACACGGTCGATGGCTTGGTCTCACTAGCCATGGAGCATTGGATGCTAACCGGATAATATGGACTTGGAAAGGTCTGGTCGGATTCGACGTAGTCGGATCCGAGTCGAGATAAGGTCCGAGTCGGACAGACCCAACTATGAGACGCAGCGATATGTCATCTGTGAGTCTCTAGTACAACATACTTTTTAAGTCCTAAGACCTGAGCTGACGCATGTACTCGGGATGGTGACAGACTTGCTTTGGGCCGACCAAACGCTACTCCGTGACTGGGTAGTTACAAAGGTAGGTTTTGGGTTTGTCCAGTCCCATGCTGCGAGACATGGTCGAGCAAGATGGGATTTGCCCCTCCGATCAGGAGAGATATACTCTGGGCCCCTCGTGTGATTCGACTAGGATAAGCATGGCCATGCAACAGGGATTATGAGATAATCCGGTTTGTGGTCGGTATCACTAGAACGAGAAAGAGGTTGGGCTAGCACAGGATGACAGTCTCGCCTTGAGCCCGACAACATATATCATGCGGCAAAGGGAACAGAAGTGTGACAAGTTGTATAGGTTTGCCTAACCAACTTCATAGTCTGCTTGGTGGTCGACACGACTTGCTACAGGCCGCTGCCAACCGTGTAGGTCGGAGGTGATCCAAACTGTGACCAAGCCGACTTGAACCTAAGGGGTCACACGCTTAAGGAAAGGAACCTATGAGGTCGGTTCGTAGGACACTGGTGGGATGTGATCCGAACTGGACTAGGAACGTGACCGAGTAGACTTTGGGCTTTAGGGTCCGTGCGAGGCCCAAGTGTTGAGCCTGCGATGGACGCCTATATAAAGTGGAGGTGCAGCACACTCATGCGGTTGATCGCTTCGGCGTTGCGACTAGGGTTTGCATGTGTTGCGAATAGCCACCTCCACTCGCCGCCGACTGTGTGATTGGACCTAGCAGTTTTCTGCACGGTGTTCCTCCTACATGCGCGAATACCGTTAGAGGCGGTGCACTTGCGCCGCTCCGGCGAACTTGTACATGGGATTGGATGACCGGCTGTTCAAGGGAGATCGGACGAGGAGGAGACGATCCACGCGGACGCGCTGCCTCAACTCTACTTCCGCTGCACGGCACTGCACGTCTAGTGGTAACGATCTGTGATCCATCTCCCGTAGCATGTTCTTGGTTGTTCTGGGCGTAGGAAATTTTAATTTGCAGTTGATGCACCCTACCGTAGACCCCAACAATTTGGATATCAGAAGTGTTCCGGGTGAAATCGGGATTTTACCGGAGTACCGAGGGGTTACCGGAACCTCCCGGGGGCTTAATGTGCCATAGTGGGCCTTAGTGGAGAAGAGGAGAGGCGGCTAGGGCAGGGCCGCGCGCCCCTCCCCCCTTAGTCTGAATAGGACAAGGAGAGGGGGCGGTGCCTGATACATCCATTTTGCATCATGCTTTTATATCAATATTTATTGCATTATGGGCTGTTATTACACATTATATCTCAATACTTATGGTTATTCTCTCTTATTTTAGAAGGTTTACCATGAAGAGGGGGAATGCCGGCAGCTGGAATTCTTGTTGAAAAAGGAGGAAACGTTGGAAACCTATTCTGCAGAACTCCAAAAGTCCTGAAACTCCACGAAACAACTTTCTGGATTTAATAAGAATTTATGAGCGAAATAAATAGGCCAGGGGGCACATGCTACCTCTTGAGCACTGCGTTGGATTTCCCCGAAGAGGAGAGGATGATGCAGCAAAGTAGCGTAAGTATTTCCCTCAGTTTTTGAGAACCAAGGTATCAATCCAGTAGGAGACCACGCACAAGTCCCTCGTACCTACACAAAACGATAGCTACTCACAACCAACGCGATTAGGGGTTGTCAATCCCTTCATGGTCACTTACGAGAGTGAGATCTGATAGAGATGATAAATAATATTTTTGGTATTTTTGATAGATAGATGCAAAGTGAAAAGTAAAAGGCAAAGTAAAAACAAAGCAAGTAAATAAAGCGATAGAGATTGATATGATGAGAATAGACCCGGGGGCCATAGGTTTCACTAGTGGCTTCTCTCAAGAGAATAGATATTCTACGGTGGGTGAACAAATTACTGTTGAGCAATTGACAGAACTGAGCATAGTTATGAGCATATCTAGGTAATGATCATGTATATAGGCATCACGTCCAGGACAAGTAGATGAAACGATTCTGCATCTACTACTATTACTCCACTCAACGACCGCTATCCAGCATGCATCTAGAGTATTAAGTTAAAAACAGAGTAACGCCTTAAGCAAGATGACATGATGTAGAGGGATAAATTCATGCAATATGATAAAAAACCCATCTTGTTATCCTCGATGGCAACAATACAATACGTGCCTTGCAACCCTTTCTGTCACTAGGTATGGACACCGCAAGATTGAACCCAAAGCTAAGCACTTCTCCCATTGCAAGAACTACCAATCTAGTTGGCCAAACCAAAAAGGATAATTCGAAGAGACTTGCAAAGATAACTCAATCATACATAAAAGAATTCAGAGAAGATTCAAATATTTTCCATAGATAATACTGGATCATAAACCCACAATTCATCGATCTCAACAAACACACCACAAAAAGAAGATTACATCGAATAGATCTCCAGAAGAGAGGGGGAGAACATTGTATTGAGATCCAAAAAGAGAGAAGAAACCATCTAGCTACTAGCTATGGACCCGAAGGTCTGAAGTAAACTACTCACACTTCATCGGAGGGGCTATGGTGTTGATGTAGAAGCCCTCCATGGTGGATGCCCCCTACGGCGGAGCTCCAAAATAGGCCCCAAGATGGGATCTCGTGGATACAGAAGGTTGTGGTGGTGGAAATAGGTTTTTGGCTCCCCTTCTGATCGTTTGGGGATACGTAGGTATATATAGGAGGAAGGAGTACATCGGTGGAGCAACAGGGGGCCCACGAGGTAGGGGGCGCACCCAGGGGGGCGCCCTCCACCCTCATGACCGCCTCTGGCACTTCTTGGAGTAGGTTCCAAGTCTCCTGGATCACGTTCGGTGAGAAAATCACGTTCCCGAAGGTTTCATTCCGTTTGGACTCCGTTTGATATTCCGTTTCTTTGAAACACTGAAATAGGCAAAAAAACAGCAATTCTGGGCTGGGCCTCCAGTTAATAGGTTAGTCCCAAAAATAATATAAAAGTGGAAAATAAAGCCCAATATAGTCCAAAAGAGTAGATAAAGTAGCATGGAGCAATCAAAAATTATACATACATTAGAGACGTATCATCCCACACCCTGTCCAGGAGACAGGGGGCGCGCCCCCTGTAGGGCGCGGCCCCCTATCTCCTGGGCCCCCTGGTGGGCCTCCGGCATCCATCTTATGCTATATCATCACTTTTACCCTGAAAAAAATCATGGGCAAGCTTACGGGACGAAACTCCGCCGCCATGAGGCGGAACCTTGGCGGAATCAATGTAGGGCTGTGGCGAAGCTGTTCTGCCGGGGGCACTTCCCTCCGGGAGGGGGAAATCATCACCATCGTCATCACCAACAATCCTCTCATCGGGAGGGGGTCAATCTCCATCAACATTTTGACCAGCACCATCTCCTCTCAAAACCCTAGTTCATCTATTGTATCCAATCTTGTATCAAAACCACAAATTGGTACCTGCGGGTTGCTAGTAGTGTTGATTACTCCTTGTAGTTTATGCTAATTGGTTTACTTGGTGGAAGATCATATGTTTAGATCCTTTATGCATATTATTACTCCTCTGATTGTGAACATATATATGCTTTGTGAGTAGTTACGTTTGTTCCTGAGGACATGAGTGAAGTCTTGCTATTAATAGTCATGTGAATTTGCTATTCGTTTGATATTTTGATGTAGGTTCGGTATTCGTTCGATATTTTGATGTTCCTGAGGACCGCCGTGTATGTAGCACCGTGTATTTTGTACCCGACACACAAACCGATAGAATGCGATTCTATGCATAAGTTTGTTTTGCAGGTTTGATGTGAATAGTATGGCTCATGTGTATGTGATGCATGTGTGTAACTTATACGTGGCATGCGTGTCATGTTTGTCAGCCGGCAGGAGCCAAATTGTTGTCATTATATTGTATAACGACCAGTGTGTCGACTTGTGACTCTATGTAAAATTCATTACTAGTTGTAGTAGTTGGATAATAGAGATCAGGTTGGTGGCTTGGCGTCCAGGCATGACAAACAAGATGGAGTTCGTAGATGGTCATCGGAGTCGGAGCCGACCAGTAAGAACGTCCATGAAGGAGCCATATACTATTTCACAATATGTGTTTATTTGTGATTGTTGTGCTTCTTTGTTTCTATGCATGTTACAATGGTAGAATGATCCCTCATGAATATCAAGCGAATTACCACCCCCGATGTTGCACCTTCGCACGTCAAGTACGTCTAGTAGTGGGCTCATAAAATTGGGGTGCTGCTAGGTGTTCTTGAACTGAAGGGTTCGTGTCGGACATGGACATGCACTGCATCAGGTTAACTTGACAAGGCTATCAAAACGGTTTTGGGCCTTGTGGCAAAGAAGGTTGGGAGCCGGGGTATAAGATACCTTCCCGACCGACAGGAGTTGTATGGAGATATGATTAGCAAGGAGTTGCTTACCGGATAGGTATGTTGGCTAGCAGTGATGCTAAAGCTCACTAGTCGCATGCGCTAGTCGGATCCTGAATCACTGAGAGTTTGCGGAGGGATGCTGACTTCAGTGGGAGTATTTCTGTTTAGGCGAATTACTCTACATAAACACATTGCTTAGTGATTGCATATTTTCTGTTGTAGATCAGTGGCACCACCTGCTCAACCCCACTTTGCATTGAAATCAATTCTGGAAAAGGATAAACTGAATGGAACAAACTTTACCACCTGGTATAGAAATCTAAGAATTGTTCTCAAGCATGATAAAAAGGAAGATGTTCTAGAGGATCCACTTCCAGAGGAACCTGCTGATAATGCTAATGCCACAACTAAGAATGCCTACCAGAAACTCGTTGATGAATCAACGGAGATCAACTGTCTGATGCTGGCTTGTATGGAGCCCGATTTGCAACAGCATTTCGAAAATGTTGAGGCTTACGGTATGATCGAGAGTCTCAAGAGCATGTTTCAGACACAGGCTAGGACCGAAAAGGTTCAACGTCTGGCGATCCTTGATGGATTGCAAGCTGAAGGAAGGTGATCCACTGAGCCCACATGTGATCATGATGATCAGATATGTGCAAGCTTTGGATCATTTGGGCTTCCCGCTCTTGGATGAGCTGGCCACTGATGTTGTTCTGGGTTCTCTTCCGCCCAACTATGGGACGTTCATCTCGAACTATCATATGCATGGCATGGATAAGAAGCTCACTGAATTGCATGGGATGCTCAAAGTGGCAGAGCAGGATATTAAGAAAGGCACGCATCAAGTGTTGATGGTGCAGAAATCGGCTAAGTTCAAGAAGAGTTGGGCCAAGAAAAAGGCTAAGGAAAAGGGCATGGAGACGGTAACCTCCGCCGCTGCGCCAAAGTCTGGACCAGACTCGAAGACCGTTTGCTTTCACTGCAAGGAGACCGGTCACTGGAAGAGGAACTGTAGCAAGTGGCTTGCAGAGCATGGCAAGAAGGCCGGGAATGCTGCTTCAGGCAAAGTTACACTTGTTGCATATGTTATAGACATTTACCTTGCTGACATACCTAGTAGCTCTTGGGTATTTGATAACGGATCAGTTGTTCACATTTGCAACTCGATGCAGGGGCTGGTAAGAACTAGGCGTGTGGCACAAGGGGAAATTGACATCAGGGTCGGCAACAAAGCAAGAGTTGCTGCGTTGGAGGTCGGCACGATGCAGCTCCAGCTTCCTTCCGGATTCATTATGGAATTGAATAATTGTTATTACATTCCTGCACTTAGTCGGAACATTATTTCTGCCTCATGTTTGCTGAGTCAAGGTTATGAATTCAATTTAAAGGACAATGGTTGTTCGATATTTTTGAATGGTATGTTCCACGGCTATGCACCCATTATTGATGGGCTATTTATATTGAATCTAGAACAGGAACCGGTCTATAACATGAATGTCAAGAGGCATAATCCTAATGAGATAAATCCGACATACTTCTGGCATTGCCGGCTTGGACACATTAGTCTGAAACGCATGAAGAAGCTCCATGATGATGGGCTCCTAACTTCGTCCGACTTCGGGTCATTCGAGACATGTGAATCATGCTTGCTCGGCAAGATGACTAAGTCTCCTTTCGCAAAGAGTTGCGAGAGGGCGTTCGAGCTTTTGGAGCTTATACACAGTGATGTGTGTGGTCCAATGAGCACAACTGCCAGAGGTGGCTATCAGTACTTCGCGACTTTTACTGACGACTTGAGTAGATATGGATATATCTATTTGATGAGGCACAAGTTGGAAACTTTTGAAAAGTTCAAAGAGTTTTAGAACGAGGTTGAGAATTAGCTCGGCAAGACTATAAAGCTTCTGCGATCTGATCGTGGAGGTGAGTACATGAGTCAAGAGTTTGATGATCATCTGAAAAGTCGAGGTATAATACCTCAGCTCACACCTCCGGGTACTCCATAGAGAAACGGCGTGTCAGAACGGAGGAATAGGACCTTGTTAGACATGGTCTGGTCTATGATGAGCAAATCGGATTTACCCTTGTCATTTTGGGGATGCGCTCTAGAAACTGCAGCTTTCACACTTAACAGGGTACCATCAAAATCCGTAGACAAGACACCACATGAGATGTGGACCGGGAAGAGTCCCAATTTGTCTTTTCTAAAGATTTGGGGTTGTGAAGCATTTGTCAAGTGACTTATGTCAGACAAGCTTACACCTAAATCGGATAAATGCATATTCGTAGGATATCCGAGGGAAACCTTGGGATATAGCTTCTACAACCAGGAAGAGAACAAAGTGTTTGTTGCTCGGAACGGGGTTTTCCTTGAGAAAGAGTTTCTCAGTCGGGAGGCCAGTGGGAGGACGGTCTGACTCGAAGAAATTCGAGAACCACTCGGGGACAGCTTGGCTGGTGATGAGATCCGGAGTCAGTCAGGGAACCCGTAGTGGAAGCGGCACCGGAACCACGGAGGTTGGAAAGATTGCGCAGAGTGCGTGATGTATTGTTGCTAGAAAGCGACGAGCCGGCCACATATGCAGAAGCGATGGTGATCCCAGATTCCGAGGCATGGCTGGAGGCCATGAGATCCGAGTTAAAGTCCATGGATGAGAATCAAGTCTGGGACTTGGTTGATCCGCCGCCTGGCGTAACAGCCATTAGTTGCGAATGGGTCTTTAAGAAGAAAACCGATGTGGATGGAAATGTTCAGATCCACAAAGCTCAGCTTGTCACTAAAGGTTATGGACAAGTTCATGGAATTGACTACGACAAGACTTACTCGCTGGTAGCGATGCTAAAATCGGTGAGGATCATACTAGCTATAGCTGCATATTTCGATTACGAGATATGGCAGATGGATGTCAAAACGGCTTTCCTTCACGGAAATTTAACCGAGGACGTGTATATGATACAACCCGAGGGTTTTGTCGATCCGACTAGCACTAGTAAGGTATGCAAGCTCAAGAGATCCATTTATGGGTTGAAGCAAGCATCTCAGAGTTGGAACATTTGTTTTGATGAGGTCGTCACTGGTCTCGGTTTCATCAAAAGCAAAGAGGACTCTTGTTTATACAAAAAGTTAAGTGGGAGCTCGATAGTGTTTTTGATCTTGTATGTGGATGACATATTGTTGATCAGGAACAATGTTTCGATGCTAAACTTGGTCAAAGAATCATTGAATGGCAAGTTTTCGATGAAGGACCTTGGTGAGGCAGTCTATATTTTAGGCATTAAGATATATAGAGATAGATCGAGGAGGCTGCTCGGCTTAAGCCAGAGCACGTACATAGATAAAGTGTTGAAGCGGTTAAACATGAGTGAGGCGAAGAAAGGGTTCTTGCCACTCTCACATGGTGTAAGGCTAAGTGAGACTCAGAGTCCTTCGACATCTGATGAGCGAAGCAGGATGAGTAGGATTCCGTATGCCTCGGCAATCGGATCCATCATGTATGCCATGATATGTACAAGGCCTGATGTTGCTTTTGCAATAAGCCTAACAAGTAGATACCAGGTAAACCCAGGTGAGAGTCACTGGGCAGCGGTAAAGACTATTTTGAAGTACCTGAAAAGGACTAAAAAGATGTTCCTAGTTTATGGAGGTGAGGAAGAGCTCGTCGTAAGGGGTTACGCCGATGCTAGTTTCCAAACCGACAGAGATGATTGTCGATCACAGTCTCGATTCGTTTACGTCTTGAATGGAGGAGCAGTGCACTGGATGAGTTCCAAGCAGGATACGGTGGCCGATTCTACCACAGAAGCCGAATACATTGTGGCTTGTGAAGCTGCAAAGGAAGGTGTTTGGATCTGGCATTTTCTGGATGATCTTGGTATTTTCCCAGCCTCGATGAAACCGTTGGACCTTTATTGTGATAATTCTGGTGCCATCGCACAAGCCAAGGAGCCAAGGATTCACCACAAGGTCAGGCACATAGACTGGAAATATCACCTGATACGAAAGATCGTAAAGAATGGTGATGTAGAGTTATGCAAGATTCACACGGATGCAAATGTTGCAAATCCGTTGACTAAGCCGCTTCCACATCCCAACCATGAGGGGCATGTTAGAGCTGTGGGCATTCGATGTCTATTTGATTGACTCTAGTGCAAGTGGGAGACTGTTGGGGATATGCCCTAGAGGCAATCATGTATGATGATATTTCCTATGTGTTTATGAATAAAGATAGTCCTTGGACATTATCAATGATGTGTATCAGCAAGTACGTGACTTGTTTGTGGGACTATGCATTGTATGATGGCTGTCCTAAAAGGTCCCTAGTCGAAAGGGCTGTGTGGACACGCAGCCGACTAGACTAGCATATGACACGGTCGATGGCTTGGTCTCACTAGCCATGGAGCATTGGATGCTAACTCGATAATATGGAATTGGAAAGGTCTGGTCGGACTCGACGTAGTCGGATCCGAGTCGAGATAAGGTCCGAGTCGGACAGACCCAACTATGAGACGCAGCGATATGTCATCTGTGAGTCTCTAGTACAACATACGTTCTATGTCCTAAGACCTGAGCTGACGCATGTACTCGGGATGGTGACAGACTTGCTTTGGGCCGACCAAACGCTACTCCATGACTGGGTAGTTACAAAGGTAGGTTTTGGGTTTGTCCAGTCCCATGCTGCGAGACATGGTCGAGCAAGATGGGATTTTCCCCTCCGATCAGGAGAGATATACTCTGGGCCCCTCATGTGATTCGACCAGGATAAGCATGGCCATGCGACAGGGATTATGAGATAATCCGGTTTGTGGTCGGTATCAGTGGAACGAGAAAGAGGTCGGGCTAGCACAAGGATGACAGTCTCGCCGAGCCCGACAACATATATCGTGCGGCAAAGGGAACAGAAGTGTGACACGTTGTACAGGTTTGCCCAACCAGCTTCATAGTCTGCTTGGTGGTCGACACGCCTTGCTAGAGGCTGCTACCAACCGTGTAGGTCGAAGGTGATCTGAACTGTGACCAAGCCGACTTGAACCTAAGGGGTCGCGCGCTTAAGGGAAGAACCTACGAGGTCGGTTCGTAGGACACTTGTCGGATGTGATCCGAATTGGACAAGGAACGTGACCGAGTAGACTTTGGGCTTTAGGGTCCGTGCGAGGCCCAAGTGTTGAGCCTGCGACGGACACCTATATAAAGTGGAGGTGCAGCACACTCATGCGGTTGATCGCTTAGGCGTTGCGACTCGGGTTTGCATGTGTTGCGAATAGCCACCTCCACTCGCTGCCGACTGTGTGATTGGACCTAGCAGTCCGCCGCACGGTGTTCCTCCTGCACGCGCGGATACCGTTAGAGGCAGTGCACTTGCGCCGCTCCAGCGAACTTGTACGTGGGATCGGACGACCGGCTGTTCGAGGGAGATCGGACAAGGAGGAGACGATCCACGCGGACGCGCTGCCTCAACTCTACTTCCGCTGCACGGCACTGCGCATCTAGTGGTAACAATCTGTGATCCATCTCCTGTAGCATGTTCTTGGTTGTTCTGCGCATAGGAAATTTTAATTTGCAGTCGACACACCCTACCGTAGACCCCAACAATTTGGATATTGGAAGTGTTCCGAGTGAAATCGGGATTTTACCGGAGTACCGAGGGGTTACCGGAACCTCCCGGGGGCTTAATGGGCCATAGTGGGCCTTAGTGGAGAAGAGGAGAGGCGGCTAGGGCAGGGCCGCGCGCCCCTCCCCCCTTAGTCTGAATAGGACAAGGAGAGGGGGGCGGCACCTGATACGTCCATTTTGCATCATGCTTTTATATCAATATTTATTGCATTATGGGCTGTTATTACACATTATATCTCAATACTTATGGCTATTCTCTCTTATTTTACAAGGTTTACCATGAAGAGGGGGAATGCCGGCAGCTGGAATTCTGGCTGGAAAAGGAGCAAACGTTGGAAACCTATTCTGCACAACTCCAAAAGTCCTGAAACTCCACGAAACAACTTTTTGGATTTAATAAGAATTTATGAGCGAAAGAAATAGGTGAGGGGGGCCACACCCTGTCCAGGAGACAAGGGGGCACCCCCCCGTAGGACGTGACCCCCTATCTCCTGGGCCCCCTGGTGGGCCTCTGGCGTCCATCTTCTGCTCTATCATCACTTTTACCCTGAAAAAAATCGTGGGCAAGCTTACGGGACGAAACTCCGCCGCCACGAGGCGGAACCTTGGCGGAATCAATCTAGGGCTCTGGCGTAGCTGTTCTGCCGGGGACACTTCCCTCCGAGAGGGGCCGACGTCATCACCAACGATCCTCTCATCGGGAGGGGGTCAATCTCCATCAACATCTTCACCAGCACCATCTCCTCCGGGATGGGTTCTCTTGCTCCAAGAATTTGATTTGCATATTATTGATAGAAAGGGAGCTGAGAACCCCATTGCAGACAACTTGTCTAGGTTAGAGAATGTTCTTGATGACCCAATGCCTATTAATGATAGTTTTCTTGATGAACAATTAGCAGTTGTCAATGCTTCTCGTACTGCTCCTTGGTATGCTGATTATGCTAATTACATTGTTGCTAAATATATACCGCCTAGTTTCACATACCAGCAAAAGAAAAAGTTCTTTTATGATTTAAGACATTACTTCTGGGATGATCCACACCTTTATAAAGAAGGAGTAGATGGTATTATTAGACGTTGTGTGCCTGAGCATGAACAAGAAAATCCTGCGTAAGTGTCACTCTGAATCTTATCGAGGACACCACGCTGGAGATAGAACTGTACACAAGGTACTACAATCTGGTTTTTATTGGCCTACTCTCTTCAAAGCTGCTCGTAAGTTTGTCTTATCTTGTGATGAATGTCAAAGAATAGGTAACATTAGTAGACGTCAAGAAATGCCTATGAATTATTCTCTTGTTATTGAACTGTTTGATGTTTGGGGCTTCGATTATATGGGACCTTTTCCTGCCTCCAATGGTTATACACATATTTTAGTTGCTATTGATTACGTTACTAAGTGGGTAGAAGCTATTCCAACTAGTAGTGCTGATCATAACACTTCTATTAAAATGCTTAAAGAAGTTATTTTTCCGAGGTTTGGAGTCCCTAGATATCTTATGACTGATGGTGGTTCACACTTCATTCATGGTGCTTTCCGTAAGATGCTTGCTAAGTATGATGTCAATCATATAATCGCATCTCCTTATCACCCGCAGTATAGTGGTCAAGTAGAGTTGAGCAATAGAGAGCTCAAATTAATTTTAAAAAAGACTGTGAATAGATCTAGAAAGAATTGGTCCAAAAAACTTGATGATGCATTATGGGCATATAGAACTGCATACAAAAATCCTATGGGTATGTCTCCATACAATATGGTTTATGGAAAATCATGTCATTTACCTCTTGAACCTGAACATAAAGCATATTAGGCTATTAAAGAGCTCAATTATGACTTCAAACTTGCCGGTGAGAAGAGGTTGTTTGATATTAGCTCACTTGATGAATGGAGAACCCAAGCATATGAGAATGCCAAGCTTTTCAAAGAAAAAGTCAAACATTGGCATGATAAGAGGATACAAAAGCATGAGTTTAACGTAGGAGATTATGTGTTATTATTCAACTCTCGTTTAAGATTTTTTGCAGGAAAACTTCTCTCAAAATGGGAAGGTCCCTACGTTATCGAGGAGGTCTATCGTTCTGGTGCTATAAAAATCAACAACTTTGAAGGCACAAATCCGAGGGTGGTTAACGGTCAAAGAATTAAACACTATATTTCAGGTAATCCTATCAATGTTGAAACTAATATTATTGAAACCATAACCCCCGAGGAATACATAAGAGACACTTTCCAGAACGTCCCAGACTCCGAAAAGGCATAGGTACGTGGTACGGTAAGTAAACCGGATCCAAAACAACTCTAATGGCAATTTTTATCAGTTTTGGATTATTTAAGAATTTTAGGAAGAAAGAAGTAGTCCGAAAGGGACACGAGGCTCCCACAAGAGAGGAGGCCGCCCCCCCCCCTGTAGGGCGCGCCCCCCTGTCTCATGGGCACCTCGTGTGCCTCCCGGACTCTGTTTTCTTGTATGTTATGTATTTTGGTCGGTAAAAATTCATTATATATACTCCCGAAGGTTTTGACCACCGTATCACGCAAATATCTTCTGTTTTCATTTCGAGCTGTTCTTGTTGCAGAATAAAGCAAGATGTCTTCTCAGGAATCAGTTGGGGAGAGCCGGGTGTCTCACCCAATGCCAGGTCCAGGAGCAAATAGCGATGCCTATCACTTTGGACCATCAACGGAGGATGAGATGGAGACTGATTTGAAAAGGATAGATGCCATGGAGGAAGATCAAGAAGTTACCTCTCGTCTCCAAGCAGAATTCACTATGGGGGAACTACCTAGCCTGGTTGTCCCTTCTTCGGTCATTCCTTCCAACTCTAGATTTCTTTCTTATGAAAATATGAAAAAGAGTTTCACGTGTTCTCCAGAAGCTATGCAGCATCCTTGGGTAAAAGGAGCTTTGGCCGTTACGGGCAAGCTCCGTAAAGAAATTATGGACCTCAAACAACAAGTCAATAAGCTCGAGGAGGAGAACCGTATCCTAAAGGGCATCATCGCCAAGAAGATCATAACACCAACCGTGAAGAAGGATAAATAATCACATGGGTAGGGGCACTCCCCCTGGCCACTGCCAAGCTTAGGGGAGGTGCCCCGGTATCGAATCACCATCACACTCCTATCTTTACCGCTTTATTTAGTTCGATCCTTTTAGTAGTATCTTCATCTAGTAGATTGAAGTTGTGATATCAAGTAGTTTTGAGTTTTGCATTGTGATCTCTTTATGTAAGCGAGTCCGTGTGCTATCTATAGTAAAGATTAGTGTTGAGTCAAGGGCTTTGCTATGTTGCTATGATCTTGAGAAAGTAGAAAGAACAAAAGAGTTCATATTGATCTTATGGATAGTGATAACTTCACACATAAAAAGTATAAGGCATAAAAATTGTTGAGGGTTGATGAACGTAGCCTTGGTCATCGTTGCAATTAATAGGAAGTGATAAGGAAAGAGGGGTTCACATATAAATATATTATTTTGGACATCTTTTATGATTGTGAAGCACTCATTAAGTATGACATGCTAAAAGAGTTGATGTTGGACAAGGAAGACAACGTAATGGTTTATGTTTTCCGACATCTCAGTTAAAGTATATTGTCATTGACCTTCCAAACATGTTGAGCTTGCCTTTCCCCCTCTTGCTAGCCAAATTACTTTAACCAAGTAGATATACTACTTGTGCTTCCAAATATCCTCAAACCCAGTTTTGCCATGAGAGTCCACCATACCTACCTATGGATTGAGTAAGATCCTTCAAGTAAGCTATCATCGGTGCAAGCAATAAAAATTGCTCTCTAAATATGCATGATTTATTAGTGCAGAGAAAATAAGCTTTGTACGAACTTGTTGTGGAAGTAATAAAAGCGACGGATTGCATAATAAAGGTCAACATACAAGGGGCAATATAAAGTGACATTCTTTTGCATTAAGATTTTGTGTATCCAACCCTAAAAGCGCATGACAACCTCTACTTCCCTCTGCGAAGGGCCTATCTTTTAGTTTATGTTTTTACTTTATGCTTGAGTCAAGGTGATCCTCACCTTTCCCCTTTTTCATTTTATCCTTTGGCAAGCTCCTCGTGTTTGAAAGATCATGATACATATATCCAATTGGATGTAAGTTGGCATAGGCTCTTATTGTTGACATCACCTAAAGGTGAATACGTTGGGAGGCAACACAATAAGCCCCTATATTTCTCAATGTCTGGCTGAAACTCTATAACCACAAGTATTGCGTGAGTGTTAACAATTATAGGAGACTACGAGATAGTTGAGTATGTGAGCTTGCTGAAAAGCTCTATTATTGACTCTTTCTGATGTTACGATAAATTGCAATTGCTTCACTGACTGAGATTATAGTTTGTTAGTTCCCAATGGAGTTTATGAACCATACTTGACATTGTGAATTGCTTATTACTTGAGCATAGGAAATCATATGACAAAATCTATATATGTTACTGTTATTAGAATGATCATGATGCCCTCATGTCCGTATCTTATTTTTATCGACACCTCTATCTCTAAACATGTGGACATATTTTTCGATTTCGGCTTCCGCTTGAGGACAAGCGAGGTCTAAGCTTGGGGGAGTTGATACGTCCATTTTGCATCATGCTTTTATATCAATATTTATTGCATTATGGGCTGTTATTACACATTATATCTCAATACTTATGGCTATTCTCTCTTATTTTACAAGGTTTACCATGAAGAGGGGGAATGCCGGCAGCCGGAATTCTGGTTGGAAAAGGAGCAAACGTTGGAAACCTATTCTGCACAACTCCAAAAGTCCTGAAACTCCACGAAACAATTTTTTGGATTTAATAAGAATTTATGAGCGAAAGAAATAGGTCAGGGGGCCCACACTCTGTCCAGGAGACAGGGGGCGCCCCCCTGTAGGGCGCGGCCCCCTATCTCCTGGGCTCCCTAGTGGGCCTCCGGCGTCCATCTTCTGCTATATCATCACTTTTACCCTGAAAAAATCGTGGGCAAGCTTACGGGACGAAACTCCGCCACCACGAGGCGGAACCTTGGCGGAATCAATCTAGGGCTCTGGCGGAGCTGTTCTGCCGGGGACACTTCCCTCCGGGAGGGGGAAATCATCACCAACGTCATCACCAACGATCCTCTCATCGGGAGGGGGTCAATCTCCATCAACATCTTCACCAGCACCATCTCCTCTCAAAACCCTAGTTCATCTCTTGTATCCAATCTTGTATCAAAACCACAAATTGGTACCTGTGGGTTGCTAGTAGTGTTGATTACTCCTTGTAGTTGATGCTAATTGGTTTACTTGGTGGAAGATCATATGTTCAGATCCTTTATGCATATTATTACTCCTCTGATTATGAACATGAATATGCTTTGTGAGTAGTTACTATTGTTCCTGAGGACATGTGTGAAGTCTTGCTATTAGTAGTCATGTGAATTTGTATTCGTTCGATATTTTGATGAGATGTATGTTGTCTTTTCCTCAAGTGGTGTTATGTGAACGTCGACTACATGACACTTCACCATTATTTGGGCCTAGAGGAAGGCATGGGGAAGTAATAAGTAGAGGATGGGTTGCTAGAGTGACAGAAGCTTAAACCCTAGTTTATGCGTTGCTTCGTTAGGGTCTGATATGGAGCCATATGTTTAATGTTGTGGTTAGGTTTACCTTAATACTCCTTTTTGTAGTTTCGGATGCTTGCAATAGGGGTTAATCATAAGTGGGATGCTTGTCCAAGTTAGGGCAGTAACCAAGTACCGGTCCACCCACATATCAAATTCTCAAAGTATCGAACGCATATCTTACGAACGTGATGAAAACTAGCTTGACGATAATTCCCAATGTGTCCTCGGGAGCTCCTTCTTCATTATTAGAATTTGTCCAGGCTTATCCTTTGCTACATAAAGGATTGAGCCACCTTGCTGCACTTTATTTACTTTATTTACTTTTTGCTTGTTACTATTTATCTTATCACAAAACTATCTGTTACCTACAATTTCAGTGCTTGTAGAGAAAACCTTACTGAAAACCGCTTATCATTTCCTTCTGATCCTCGTTGGGTTCGACACTCTTACTTATCGAAAGGACTACGATAGATCCCCTACACTTGTGGGTCATCAGCGCCCCCCTTTCCTTCCTCTCTCCCTCCTCTTTCCCCCCTTCTCCTAATCCAACAAGGAAGGGGGAGTAGGACTCCTCCTGGCGCGCCTCCTCCTAGCCGGCCGCACCTCCCCCCTTGCTCCTGTATATACGGGGGAGGGGGCACCCCATAGACACAACAATTGATCATGGATCTCTTAGCCGTGTTCGGTGCCCCCCTCCACCATAGTCCTCCTCGATAATATTGTAGCGGTGCTTAGGTGAAGCCCTGCATGGGTAGAACATCATCATCGTCACCACGCCATTGTGCTGACGGAACTCTCCCTCGACACTCGGCTAGATCGGAGTTCGAGGGACGCCATCGTGCTGAACGTGTGCAAGAACTCGGAGGTGTCGTGCTTTCGGTGCTTGATCGGTCGGGCCGTGAAGACGTACGACTACATAAACCGTGTTGTGCTAATGCTTCCGCTTTCGGTCTACCAGGGTACATGGACAACACTCTCCCCTCTTGTTGCTATGCATCACCATGATCTTCCGTGTGCGTAGGAATTTTTTTGAAATTACTGCGTTCCCCAACAATGGTATCAGAGTCAGGTTTTATGCGTTGATGTTATATGCACGAGTAGAACACAAGTGCGTTGTGGGCGATACAAGTCATACTGCTTACCAGCATGGCATACTTTGGTTCGGCAGTATTGTTGGATGAAGCGGCTCAGACCGACATTACGCGTACGCTTACGCGAGACTGGTTCTACCGACGTGCTTTGCACACAGGTGGTTGGCGGGTGTCAGTTTCTCCAACTTTAGTTGAACCGAGTGTGGCTACGCCCGGTCCTTGAGAAGGTTAAAACAGAACTAACTTGATGAACTATCATTGTGGTTTTGATGCGTAGGTAAGAACGGTTTTTGCTCAGTCCATAGCAGTCACGTAAAACTTGCAACAACAAAGTAGAGGATGCCTAACTTGTTTTTGCAGGGCATGTTGTGATGTGATATGGTCAAGACGTGATGCTATATTTTATTGTATGAAATTATCATGATTTGTAACCGAGTTATCGGCAACTGGCAGGAGCCATATGGTTGTCGCTTTATTGTATGCAATGCAATCGCTCTGTAATTGCTTTACTTTATCACTAAGCGGTAGCGATAGTCGTAGAAGCAATAGTTGGCGAGACGACAATGATGCTACGATGGAGATCAAGGTGTCGCGCCGGTGACAATGGTGATCATGACGGTGCTTCGGAGATGGAGATCACAAGCACAAGATGATGATGGCCATATCATATCACTTATATTGATTGCATGTGATGTTTATCTTTTATGCATCTTATCTTGCTTTGATTGACGGTAGCATTATAAGATGATCTCTCACTAAATTTCAAGATAAAAGTGTTCTCCCTGAGTATGCACTGTTGCCAAAGTTCGTCATACCCAGACACCACATGATGATTGGGTGTGATAAGCTCTACGTCCATCTACAACGGGTGCAAGCCAGTTTTGCACACGCAGAATACTCAGGTTAAACTTGACGAGCCTATCATATGTAGATATGGCCTCGGAACACCGGGGACCGAAAGGTCGAGCGTGAATCATATAGTAGATATGATCAACATAGTGATGTTCACCACTGGAAACTACTCCATCTCATGTGACGATCGGTTATGGTTTAGTTGATTTGGATCACGTGATCACTTAGATGACTAGAGGGATGTCTATCTAAGTGGGAGTTCTTAAGTAATATGATTAATTGAACTTAAAGTTATCATGAACTTAGTCCTAGTAGTATTTTGCAAATTGTGTTGTAGATCAATAGCTCGTGTTGTTGCTTTCATATGTTTATTTTGATATGTTCCTAGAGAAAACTGTGTTGAAAGATGTTAGTAGCAATGATGCGGATTGGATCCGTGATCTGACGATTGTCCTCATTGCTGCACAGAAGAATTATGTCCTTGATGCACCGCTAGGTGACGGACCTATTGCAGGAGCAGATGCAGACGTTATGAACGTTTGGCTAGCCTAATATGATGACTACTTTATAGTTTAGTGCACCATGCTTAACGGCTTAGAATTGGGACGTCAAAGACATTTTGAATGTCATGGGACATATGAGATGTTCCAGGAGTTGAACTTAATATTTCAAGCAAATACCCGAGTTGCGAGATATGAAGTCTCCAACAAGTTCTATAGCTAAAAGATGGAGGAGAATTGCTCAACTAGTGAGCATGTGCTCAGATTGTCTGGGTACTATAATCGCTTGAATCAAGTGGGAGTTAATCTTCCAGATAAGATAGTGATTGACAGAGTTCTCTAGTCACCATCACCAAGTTAGTAGAACTTCGTGATGAACTATAGTATGCAAAGGATGATGAAAACGATTCCTGAGCTCTTTGCGATGTTGATATCAACGAAGGTAGAAATCAAGAAAGAGCATCAAGTGTTGATGATTGACAAGACCACTAGTTTCAAGAAAAGGGCAAAGGGAAAGAAAGGGAACTTCAAGTAGAATGACAAGCAAGTTGTCACTCCCATGAAGAAGCCCAAAGCTGGACCAAAGCCTGAAACTGAGTGCTTACACTTCAAAGGAAATGGTCACTGGAAGCGGAAATGCCCTAAATATTTGGTGCATAAGAAGGATGGCAAAGTGAACAAGGGTATATTTGATATATAGGTTATTGATGTGTGCCTTACTAGTGTTTATAGTAGCCCCTAAGTATTTGATACTTGTTCGGTTGCTAAGATTAGTAACTCGAAACAGGAGTTACATAATAAACATAGACTAGTTGAGGGGAAGTGACGATGAGTGTTGGAACTAGTTCCAAGATTGATATGATCATCATCACACACTCCCTATACTTTGGGGATTAGTGTTAAACCTAAATAAATGTTATTTGGCGTTTGCGTTGAGCATGAATATGATTTGATCATGTTTATTGCAATACGGTTATTCATTTAAAGTCAGAGAATAATTGTTGTTTTGTTTACATGAATAAAACATTCAATGGTCATACACCCAATGAAAATAGTTTGTTGGATCTCGATCATAGTGATACACATATTCATAATATTGATGCCAAAAGATGCAAAGTTAATAATGATAGTGCAACTTATTTGTGGCACTGCCATTTGGGTCATATCGGTGTAAAGCGCATGAAGAAACTCCATAAAGATGGATTTTCGGAATCACTTGGTTATGAATCATTTGATGCTTGCGAACCGTGCCTTTTGGGTAAGATGACTAAAACTCCATTCTTCAGAACAATGGAACGAGCTACTGACTTGTTGGAAATAATACATACCGATGTATGCGGTCCAATGAGTGTTGATGCTCGTGGCGAGCATCGTTATTTTCTAACCTTCACAAATGATTTGAGCAGATATGAGTATATCTACTTAATGAAGCACGAGTCTGAAACATTTTAAAAGTTCAAAGAATTTCAGAAGTGAAGTGGAGAATCATCATAACAAGAAAATAAAGTTTCTACAATCTGATCGTAGAGGAGAATATTTGAATTACGAGTTTGGCCTTCATTTAAAACAATGTGGAATAGTTTCACAGCTCACGCCACATGGAACACCACAGCGTAATGGTGTGTCCGAACGTCATAATCGTACTTTATTGGATATGGTGCGATCTATGATGTATCTTACCGATTTACCATTATCGTTTTCGGGTTATGCATTAGAGACAGCTGCATTCACGTTAAAATAGGGCACCCTCAAAATCTGTTGAGACGACACCTTATGAACTGTGGTTTGGCAATAAACCAAAGTTATCGTTTCTTAAAGTTTGGAGTTGTGATGCTTATGTGAAAAAGTTTCAACCTGATAAGCTCGAACCCAAATCGGAGAAGTGCGTCTTCATAGAATACCCAAAGGAAACTGTTGGGTACACCTTCTATCACAGATCCAAAGGCAAGATATTTGTTGCTAAGAATGGATCCTTTCTAAAGAAGGAGTTTCCCTCGAAATAAGTGAGTGGGAGGAAAGTAGAGCTTGATGAGGTAACTGTACCTTCTCCCTTATTGGAAAGTAGTTCATCACAGAAATCACTTCCTATGACTCCTACACCAATTAGTGAGGAAGCTAATGATGATGATCATGTAACTTCAGATCAAGTTACTACCAAACCTCGTAGGACAACCAGAGTAAGATCCGCACCAGAGTGGTACGGTAATCCTATTCTGGAGGTCATGTTACTTGACCATGATGAACCTACGAACTATGAGGAAGCAATGATGAGCCCAAATTCTGAAAAATGGCTTGAGGCCATGAAATCTGAGATGGGATCCATGTATGAGAACAAAGTGTCGACTTTGGTTGACTTGCCCGATGATCGGCAAGCCATAGAAAATAAATGGATCTTCAAGAGGAAGACGTACGCTGATAGTAGTGTTACTATCTACAAAGCTAGACTTGTCGAAAAAGGTTTTTGACAAAGTTTAAGATGTTGACTACGATGAGTTTTTTTGTCACTCGTATCGATGCTTAAAAGTCTGTCCGAATCATGTTAGCAAATTGCCACATTTTATGAAATCTGGTAAATGGATGTCAAAACTACATTCCTTAATGGATTTCTTAAAGAAAAGTTGTATATGATGCAACCAGAAGGTTTTTTCGATCATAAAGGTGCTAACAAAATGTGCAAGCTCCAGCGATCCATCTATGGACTGGAGCAAGCATCTCGGAGTTGGAATATACGCTTTGATAAGTTGATCAATGCATATAGTTTTATACGGACTTTCGATGAAGCCTGTATTTACAATAAAGTGAGTGGGAGCACTACAGCCTTTCTGATAAGTATATGTGAGTGACATATTGTTGATCAGAAATGATGTCGAATTTTTCTGGAAAGCATATAGAAGTGTTTGAAAGGAGTTCTTTAAAAGAAAGACCTTAGTAAAGCTACTTATGTATTGTGCATCAAGATCTATTGAGATAGACCAATACGCTTCATAAGATTTTCAATGAGTACATACCTTGACAAGATTTTGAAGTAGTTCAAAATGGAACAATCAAAGAAAGAGTTCTTGCCTGTGTTGCAAAGGTATGCAATTGAGTAAGACTCAAATCCCGACCACGACAGAAAATAGAAAGAGAATGAAAGTCATTCCCTATGCATCAGTCATAGGTTCTATAAAAGTATGCCATGCTATGGACCAGACCTATTGTATACTCTGCCCTGGTTTGGCAAGGGAGTGCAATAGTGATCTAGGAGTAGATCACTGGACATTGGTCAAAATTATCCTTAGTGGAATAAGGATATGTTTCTCGATTATGGAGGTGACAAAAGGTTCATCATAAAGGGTTACGCCGATACAAGTTTTAGCACTGATCCAGATGACTCTAAGTCTTAATCTGGATACATATTGAAAGTGGGAGCAATTATCTAGAGTAGCTCCATGCAGAGCATTGTAGACATAGAATATTTGCAAAATACATACGGCTCTGAATGTGACAGACCCGTTGACTAAACTTCTCTCACAAGCAAAACATGATCATACCTTAGTACTCTTTGGGTGTTAATCACATAGCGATGTGAAGTAGATTATTGACTCTAGTAAACCCTTTGGGTGTTGATCACATGACGATGTGAGCTATGGGTATTAATCACATACAGATGTGAATATGGTGTTAAATCACATGGCGATGTGAACTAGATTATTGACTCTAGTGCAAGTGGGAGATTGAAGGAAATATTCCCTAGAGGCAAAGTTATTATTTATTTCCTTATATCATGATAAATGTTTATTACTCATGCTAGAATTGTATTAACCGGAAACATAATACATGTGTGAATACATAGACAAACAGAGTGTCACTAGTATGCCTCTACTTGACTAGCTCGTGAATCAAAGATGGTTAAGTTTCCTAACCATAGACATGAGTTGTCATTTGATTAATGGGATCACATCATTAGGAGAATGATGTGATTGACTTGACCCATTCCGTTAGCTTAGCACTCGATCGTTTAGTATGTTGCTATTGCTTTCTCCATGACTTATACATGTTCCTATGACTATGAGATTATGCAACTCCCGCTTACTAGAGGAATACTTTGTGTGCTACCAAACATCACAACGTAACCGGGTGATTATAAAGGTGCTCTACAGGTGTCTCCAAAGGTACTTGTTGAGTTGACGTATTTCAAGATTAGGATTTGTCACTCCGATTGTCGAAGAGGTATCTCTGGGCCCTCTCAGTAATGCACCTCACTATAAGCCTTGCAAGCAATGTAGCTAATGAGTTAGTTACGGGATGATGCATTACGTAACGAGTAAAGAGACTTGTCGGTAACGAGATTGAACTAGGTATTGAGATACCGACGATTGAATCTCGGGCAAGTAACATACCGATGACAAAGGGAACAACATATGTTGTTATGTGGTTTGACCGATAAAGATATTCGTAGAATATGTAGGAGCCAATATGAGCATCCAGGTTCCTCTATTGGTTATTGACCGGAGACGTGTCTCGGTCATGTCTACATAGTTCTCGAACCGGTAGGGTCCGCATGCTTAAAGTTTGGATGACGGTTATATTATGAGTTTATGAGTTTTGATGTACCGAAGGTTGTTCAGAGTCCCGGATGTGATCACGGACATGACAAGGAGTCTCGAAATGGTCGAGACATAAATATTAATATATTGGAAGCCTATATTTGGATATCGGAGGTGTTCCGGGTGAAATCAGGATTTTACCGGAGTACCGAGGGGTTACCGGAACCCCCCGGGGGCTTAATGGGCCATAGTGGGCCTTAGTGGAGAAGAGGAGAGGCGGCTAGGACAGGGCCGCGTGCCCCTCCCCCCTTAGTCCGAATATGACAAGGAGAGGGGGGCGGCGCCCCCCCTTTCCTTCCTCTCTCCCTCCTCTCTCCCCCCTTCTCCTAATCCAACAAGGAAGGGAGGGAGTCCTACTCCCGGTGGGAGTAGGACTCCTCCTGGCGCGACTCCTCCTAGCCGGCCGCACCTGCCCCCCTTTCTCCTTTATATACGGGGGAGGGGGGCACCCCATAGATACAACAATTGATCATTGATCTCTTAGCTGTGTGCGGTGCCCCCCTCCACCATAGTCCTCCTCGATAATATCATAGTGGTGCTTAGGCGAAGCCCTGCGTCAGTAGAACATTATCATCGTCACAATGCCATCGTGCTGACGGTACTCTCCCTCGACACTTGGATGGATCGGAGTTCGAGGGACGTCATCGAGATGAACGTGTGCAAGAACTCAGAGGTGTCGTGCTTTCGGTGCTTGATCGGTCGGGCCGTGAAGACGTACGACTACATCAACCGTGTTGTGCTAACGCTTCTGCTTTCGGTCTACGAGGGTACGTGGACAACACTCTCCCCTCTCGTTGTTATGCATCACCATTATCTTGCGTGTGCGTAGGAGTTTTTTTTGAAATTACTACGTTCCCCAACATAACCCAGTTCCTATGCATAGGTATTTTGTGAGCAAACAACTTATGGGAACAAGAATCAACTAGCATAGGATAGCAAAACAAGCATAGCTTAAAGATTTTCAACACATAGAGAGGAAACTAGATATTATTGCAATTCCTACAAGCATATATTCCTCCCTCATAATAAATTTTAGTAGCATCATGAATGAATTCAACAATATAACTATCACATGAAGCATTATTTTCATGATGCACAAGCATAGAATTTTTATTACTCTCTACATAAACCAAATTCTTCACATTCGGAATAGTGGGAGCAAACTCAACAAAATAACTATCATGAGATTGAAAATTAAGATCAAGATGAAAAGTTTCATGGTTATAATTATTCTTTATAACATACATGTCATCACAATAATCATCATAGATAGGAGGCATGCTTTCATCATAATAAATTTGCTCATCAAAACTTGGGGGAGAAAAAAATATCATCTTCATCAAACATAGCATCCCCAAGCTTGTGGCTTTGCATATCATTAGCATCATGGATATTCAAGGAATTCATACTAGCAACATTGCAATCATGCTTATCATTCAAAGATTTAGTGCCAAACATATTAATGCATTCTTCTTCTAGTACTTGGGCACAATTTTCGTTTCTATCATTTTCACGAAAGACATTAAAAAGATGAAGCATATGAGGCACCCTCAATTCCATTTTTTTGTAGTTTTCTTTTATAGACTAGACTAGTGATAAAACAAGAAACAAAAAGATTCAATTGCAAGATCTAAAGATATACCTTCAAGCACTAACCTCCCCGGCAACGGCGCCAGAAAAGATCTTGATGTCTACTACACAACCTTCTTCTTGTAGACGTTGTTGGGCCTCCAAGTGCAGAGGTTTGTAGGATAGTAGCAAATTTCCCACAAGTGGAGATCCTAAGGTTTATCAATCCGTGGGAGGCGTATGATGAAGATGGTCTCTCTCAAACAACCCTGCAACCAAATAACAAATAGTCTCTTGTGTCCCCAACACACCCAATACAATGGTAAATTGTATAGGTGCACTAGTTCGGCGAAGAGATGGTGATACAAGCATAATATGGATGGTAGATAAAGGGTTTTGTAATCTGAAATTATAAAAACAGCAAGTTAGAAAGTAACAAAAGTGAGCGAAAACGGTATTGCAATGCTTTGAAACAAGGCCTAGGGTTCATACTTTCACTAGTGCAAGTTCTCTCAACAATAATAACAAAATTGGATCATATAACAATCCCTCAACATGTAACAAAGAGTCACTCCAAAGTCACTAATAGCGGAGAACAAACGAAGATATTATTGTAGGGTACAAAACCACCTCAAAGTTATTCTTTTTGATCAATCCATTGGGCTATTCCTATAAATGTCACAAACAGCCCTAGAGTTCGTAGTAAATTAACACCTTAAGACACAAATCAACCAAAACCCTAATGTCACCTAGATACTCCAATGTCACCTCAAGTATCTGTGGGTATGATTATACGATATGCATCACACAATCTCAGATTCATCTATTCAAACCAACACAAAGAACTTCATAGAGTGCCCCAATGTTTCTACCGGAGAGTCAAGACGAAAACATGTGCCAACCACTATGCATAGATTCCCAAGGTCACAGAACCCTCACGTTGATCACCAAAACATATATCAAGTGAATCAATATAATACCCCATTGTCACCACGAGTATCCCACGCAAGATATACATCAAGTGTTCTCAAATCCTTAAAGACTCAATTCGATAAGATAACTTCAAAGGGAAAACTCAATCCATTACAAGAGAGTAGACGGGGAGAAACATCATAAGATCCAACTATAATAGCGAAGCTCACGGTACATCAAGGTCTGCCGAATCAAGAATATGAGAAAGATAGAGATCAAAGCTACTGGAACATACCCTCTTCCCCGAGGGTGAACTACTCCCTCCTTGTCATGGAGAGTGCCGGGATGATGAAGATGGCCACCGGTGATGGATTCCCTCTCCGGCAGGGTGCCGGGACGGGCTCCCGAGAGGTTTTTTGGTGGCTACAGAGCCTTGCGGCGGCGGAACTCCCGATCTATGTTTCTTTCTGGAAGTTTGGGGATTTATAGGAGGGTTTGGCATCGGTCTCACGTCAGGGGGCCCCACGGAGAGTCCATGAGGCACAGGGGCGCCCCCTAGGGGGTGGGGGCGCCCTCCACCCTCGTGGGCCCCATGAGACTCCCCTTCGATAACTTTTCGTTGCAGTATTTTTTATATTTTCCAAAAAATATCTCCGTTGATTTTCAGTGATTCCGAGAACTTTTATTTCTGCACAAAAACAACACCACGGTAGTTCTGCTGAAAACAACGTCAGCCCGGGTTAGTTCTAACCAAATCATACCAAAATCATGTAGAAATATTATAAACATGGCATGAATACATCAAAATTTATAGATACATTGGAGACGTATCAAGGGGCAGGGGCACCCTAGAACACACCAAGTTTTGCCTTAGCCGTGTGCGGTGCCCCCCTCCATAGTTACACACCTCGATCATATCGTCGTAGTGCTTCGGTGAAGCCCTGCGCCAGTAACACCATCATCACCGTCGCCACGTTGTCGTGTTGACGGAACTGACCCTCGTCCTCAACTGGATCAAGAGCACGAGGGACATCATCGAGCTAAATGTGTGCTGAATGCGGAGGTGCCATACGTTTGATAGTTCGATCGATTGGATCGCGAAGACGTTCGACTACATCAACCGCGTTACTAAACGCTTCCGCTTTCGGTCTACGAGGGTACGTGGACACACTCTCCCCTCTCATTGCTATGCATCTCCTAGATAGATCGTGCGTGATCGTAGGAAAATTTTGAAATTACTACGTTCCCTAACAAATATATTTATGCATATCTTTTTTCCTGGCCATTCCAAAGAAGTTCACTAATGATTGCCTCTCAAACCACCTGTATGGTCAAGAGGAAAGGAAGGTTTTCATACAACACGCACAGTACAATATTGAAGTCTTCCTAAAGAGGATGAAGGATGGGCGGTCAATCATCCACAAGCATTGGCCCAAAGTTGCAAGGACCTTCAACATCAATGAAGGCTCAATATTCGCCTTCCGCTTCAGCAGTTTTCCACATGAGATTTATCTATCTATATACCGTCTATGATGTTATTTCCAAAGGTTTTAGATGTTGCATGTGAAACTTGGTGTTGTTGTGTAATTGGTAGCTAGCTATATACCTATATGGTGTAACTGAGTGCTGAAAATATATCATGTTGTACTCAGATGTATTTCAATTACAAAATCCTAGTTGTTGTAATACCAAAATGAAATATATTGTGTGTTTACTATGAAATATCAATTTGATTATGAAATGGATTAAAAATAATATGCTAATTGGGTTGCTTATTGGGTTTTTCTATTGTAGACGGTTATTGAGACAAACGGTGAGCAATGACCTTAGACACCCCACACGGTTTGTAGGAAGTTAACTTGTTGGATCAATGAACAATCGCATACGACTTCCTCCCGACTTCCTATGGACAAATGTTTGTGTTAGGCCACCTTGCACAAACGTTTTCCACACAAAAAGTGTGTGTGATGGACAGTCTATGCCACACAGTTTGTTCTAGGCATTGTGTGTGATGCATTCATTAACGCAAACGATAAATTATTAATATTGTCTGTAATGGCAATGGTATCACAGATGATGTGATGCGGAAAATTGTTTGTGATGTACATATGAACGGAAACATTTCTCTGGGATTTCTTGTGTGGGATGTACAGATGAACGAAAACATTTGTCTGGGATTCACTGTGTGAGATGTATATACGAACGGAAACTTTTGGGCTTGTATAATTGTCTGCGATGGCTCGCCCTGATCGCACATGAGCTCTTTTTGCCCCACGTGTGTGACAGGAGGACCTGTCATCGATGGTTTCTGGGTCGTGTGGGATGGACCCCTGCTATCACACACACAGGCAAGACGAAGATTTAAAACTCTGTCATGGAAAGAGGGTAAAAACCGTATGTATAGCAATCACCTGCACTAGTGCGACTTTGACCCACTTCCATCACATCTTTCCTGGAAAGAATGCCATGCCATTGGGCCAGATCTCTTTGGAGGTCATCTTTGGAACCCTGGACAATTTCCAGGTCGAGGCGCTTTGTTTCGAGGTCCTCCCTTTTGAGGGGCCCATCACGCCCTCCTCGACTGACCAACATCCATGAAATTCATGACGATCCCATGCTGTCCTACCTGAAGCTCAAGATGTTGGGCCCCAATGGGGTATTCACAATATAGGACAATTTCAAGAACGCTCATGACTATTGTTAGAAAATCAACTTAACTTTATTGAAGGCCCAAGGGGCATATATATATTACACATGACTTGAGGTGCGAAGGAACTAAATATAGACTAATAAGCACTCCTAGACCCAATACTAATACTCCTTAACACCCCCACTCAAATGCAAAGCGTATGCAAATAGCATTGCATTTGAAGAAGTGTAATAGTAAAAAACTGATTATCCAAATCCGCGTCTTGAGAGTGTCATCGTAGCATGAAGAGTCTTCAAAACCTATCGAGTCGCCAAAGGGGATAACAAAGAGATGGCACATCAGAGGAAGACACCATATCAATAGAAGATACAAGAGAAGTATCAAGAGAAGATGGGTTGTCGAAAGATTATGGCACATCAACAGAAGAAACATTGCTTAAAGATTCATGGCCCATGAAAACCGACGGCAAAAGAAGCTCGGCAGCAAGAGAATGAGCTTAGTCAACAATGCAAAGAGAGGCCACAGAAATCCTATTGAGAGGAAAATGACTAGAAAAAGACTGACAGGCAAAAGCTTGGTGGACTCGCATGACATAAGAAAACACAAAATATCAACGAATTTGGTGGAAGCAGCAGAAAATATAACGAGATAGAAGCTAAGAAGAGCACACAGGAGACAAAGATAAAAAGGCATCGCATATGTAGAAGACATTGATTTTTTTGTCGTTGTAAGTAAGATCGAAGCCTAGCAGAAGCTAGCACACGACCAGGAGGAGCACATGCGGGCGACAGGAGGTAGCGGCATTGACCAAGATGAGATCCAGCTGCAGGCACGCTGACGTGTGTGGATAGAAGCCTGCGGTTGTAGAGGAGCAACACGCGGGTTGCTGGAGCCATACGAGCGAACCTTCACGGGGAGCGGATCCTTCTTGGAGGTGCTTCGAGCCGATCTCACATGAGGTGATGGTCCTGATCTAAGAGGCAGCCGCCATCGATCTAGGAGGAGCAGCCCACGAGGTGCCCACGACGAAGCAGCTGGGCGAGCAGTCGACGCGCCCATGTGGCTGTCACGCGCCAGGCGGATCACGAGGTGGTGGTGCCGCAATCCTAGACCTAAACCTAGGCTCTGATACCATGTTAGAAAAGCAACTTAACTTTATTAAAGGCCCAAGGGGCATATATATATTACACATGACTTGAGGTGCAAGAAAACTAGACATAGACTAATAAGGACTCCTAGACCAATACTAATACTTCTTAACAACTATGAGGTCGCCAACACCGCCCTTGCCGATGCTTAGCTCGAAGCAATCAATAAGATGGTGGATCCTGATATCGCTACTTTAACCAAGAAACCCGAGTCTGCCTTGGCTTTCCAGTTGGGCCAAGACACCAGGAAGCATCGGGTCCACCCGACAAACCCTAAGAAAACCATCACCAGGGGGCTGGCCTAACCCCCACATAGGAAAGCGCACTCGATGATTCCCTTTGTGAGAACCGAGATATTATTGCATGGTAACCATCTGTCATGATAGGTGTCCCAATGGACATTACTGAGCACATCTTGGACGTACAGAAGGGCACTTGCTATGTGAAGCAAGCCTTGCACTGGTTTGAGACGAATATACGTATGGCCATCAGGGAGGAATTTCCCGGCCTCTTGCCATCGGGTTCATTTGAGAAGTGTCATACCCGGACTGATTAGTGAACCCAATTTTGGCCCGGGAGAAAGATTTTAGTTGGCGCATGTGTGTTGATTGCACCGACCTTAACAGGGTATGCCCCAAGGATTCATTCCCGCTCGCCCGTATCCAATCAAGTGATCGACTCCACGGAGAGTTGTGAGTGTTTATGCTTAATGGATGCATATTCAAGCTATCACTAGATCCGGATGAAGGTCTTGGACCAGGAGAAAACTTCGTCAAACCATTTGGACCCTTCTGCTATATCACCATGCCCCCTTGGGGCCTGCGTCGATAATGTGGTGATCGAGACGAGAAAACAACACGTTTTTTATGTGAGACGCCACAAAGTGAAGATCATTCCCGCACAAGTAGGTAGTCAAGCCGCGGGAAGAGTCGGTTACCACGTAAGGCTTAGAACAACGAAGGTCGTCGTCACAGATGCTACAGAGATTGGCGAGGGGGGAAGATGCACCATAGAAATCCCAATTTGAGACGCTCCGTTAGCCCACATCGTCCTTGCATGTGGTGGCAAAATCGGCCTGTTAACATACTCGTTGCTGTCACACCTTCCATTCCCTTGTAGCAACTGCCTAGCAGCACGGACCACGGCGCCACCCGCCCGCTCGAGTGGAGGGCTGCATTGTTGGGAGACATAAGGCCGCTGTTGCCGCCCACATACCTGTAGACGGAATTGTGGACACTGTTTCAACACCACCAGAGGCTGTTGGACTAGCTGAAAATGCCACCACCACCACCGCACAACCATACCCTCTGCCTCAAGATGTCGCACGTAGATCGCATCTCACAGGTGAAGGCTACTGGATCGAAGACCTGCCCGCCACAACCATCATTGACCAGTGTCGGGGCTAGGCCTGACCACTAGTCTCTAGCACTGGTGAGGGGACATGAGGACAGGGAGGTAGGAGGCGGTGCCTAAGGCCTTTGGGTGACATATGCTAGATGTGTTTTTTCTGGGTGGCGCTTGCGAGGACCATATATATTAGTTGTATTTTGGCTTGTTTTCCAGACGTGCACTGACGTACCTGAGTAGGATTGTTAGTATGTAATTATGTGAGAAAGAAACTATGTTTATTATAAGGCCTAATTTCTTTTCTAGTATTGCTTTTTTAGGATGTGTGGTTAGGTCTTAGTCAACTGAGACTTAACCAAGTCTCAATCAAGTGACATAACCCCCCAAAAAAAGAAAAAAAACTACAAATGAAATTTTGCAGAACCTTCACGCAAGATCTCACGAATACATCATCAACCAAGACATAATCAAGTCTCACTCGACTGAGATTTAGTAACACCGTTTTATGATTCTTATTACTTGGTCTGAGTATTGCTTATTCTATTAGAAGAGAAAACTGGTTGTTTACAGGGGTGTTTAAATGCTAAGATAGTTTTATTTTAATAAGAAAAATATATTTACATGCATAGTATAGGAACATACAAGCACACACATACACGTCCTATAAGCACCTTCGAGGAATTGAATCGGCGGGTATTGAGATTGATGAAGTTACCACAGGTGCCGCATTGTCGATGGGCATATAGGTTACCATTAAAAGAATGAAGTCGTTAAATTTTAGAATAAGTCCACAAAAGGGCGAGCATACACACAACATTTAGGACTTCAACCCAATTGAGTAGGTTGCACCACAAGAAATCTGACCATCAAAGTTACGCTAGTTCACAATATCTACACGGCTTTGTACCGAAGGAATGCACATAGTCAACGATATTTACGTTTGTCAAGCGAATACACGGTTAATGAGTACCACAAATAAAAAGAAGGTTACCTACTAGGGTATTAAAATTTATGTGAAAAACTTGATAAGACGTCGAATCAACCAATCTGCTTTCGCAAGGGCAAGCATCAACACCACCTCCTAAACCATCAATCAATCAGCTTAATTACAAAGACCGTAGACGAAACGACAAGGAAGAATGGCATGTAAATAGACGGCTGCGATCGTCCCGTGGTGCCATCTCATCCGCTCACAGCAAACTGGAAAACCACCCGGGGCAAAAAGTCTGAAACCGGCGGAGACGCGCGCAGCGCAGACGAAACGGGACAGCAGCGGCGGAGCCACGGCCACCCCCTGTTTCGCCTACCTTCTCCGAGAAAAAACAATCCATCTTCTTTCCCCACTTGCGCTCCAAGCTTACCCTTAATTACTCGCCGATTCCTCCAGCACCAGGACTATATATACAGGGCTCGCCACACCTTCGTTCCTCACCAAAATCTGCAATCAACCAACTGCAAAGCAGAAACAGCAACAAAGATCCATCTTTCTCTCTGAGTTTTCGGAGCGATCGTGGGAGTTGATGGAGACCGCCGGGAAGGTGATCAAGTGCAAAGGTTCGTTCGTCAAATATCCGCCGAAAATTTGCTTGATCAGTGAAGAAACTCTGGAATTTCATCAGTGCTAATTGGTTTGGTTTGGTTCTTGGGTGACTCCAGCGGCGGTGGCATGGGAGGCAGGGAAGCCGCTGTCGATCGAGGAGGTGGAGGTGGCGCCGCCGCAGGCCATGGAGGTGCGCGTCAAGATCCTCTACACCGCCCTCTGCCACACTGACGTCTACTTCTGGGAAGCCAAGGTATGCCCGCGCATGAGACATTCAGACCATAGTTTCAGGTGTCTCAAGTGCGTAGCCGTGATGGAGACATGGACCATTGGCTAACTTGGCGTGGTTCTGTTGTGTAGGGGCAAACTCCGGTTTTCCCAAGGATCTTGGGCCATGAGGCTGGAGGGTACGTATCTTCTCTGTCTCTATCTTATTCTATTACAGTTTTGCTGATTAATTTGGTGGAATCTTGAATCTTATTTTTCGAAAAGGGGCACTTTACGAAAAAATAAGATTCAAGATTCCACCAAATTAATCAGCAAAACAAAATCTTAAGAATCATGGGACAGCTTTGTCACACAAGCTCCCTCAAAGTGCTTTGCTTTGTAGAATAATTCTTCTTCTTTTTTTCCATTTTCTGTAGGAAATTAGTGCATGCATCTACTTTCGATGTTTGTGATCTCATTTTTCTTCATCTTTAGCACGTTAGTAATTTTCAAAGAAAACGACAAGCACATAACTACATATTTTATACTAGATTATTTAGAGCCACTTATTTCCTTCACTGTTCTAAATTCAGTCTTTACTTGTCATTTTAATTAATATACTGTGTTACTCTTAACAGTTAAGTAAGTCTTTTCCCCAAATTACCTTTTTCCTTACAGCATTGTTGAGAGCGTCGGAGAGGGCGTGACCGAGCTTGCTCCAGGTGACCATGTCCTGCCGGTGTTCACTGGCGAGTGCAAGGATTATGCTCACTGCAAGTCAGAGGAGAGCAACCTTTGTGACCTCCTCAGGATCAATGTCGACCGGGGTGTGATGATCGGAGATGGGCAGTCCCGCTTTACCATCGGTGGGAAACCGATATTCCACTTTGTTGGGACCTCTACCTTCAGCGAGTACACAGTGATCCATGTTGGGTGCCTAGCGAAGATCAACCCCGAGGCACACCTCGACAAAGTTTGTGTTCTCAGCTGTGGTATCTCGACTGGTAAGAGATTGTTCTGATTGTTATTTCCCAATGAAACATCGTATTCCTATTACCTTGATGATGATAATTTACTGAAAAGTCATTTTTCTTCAGGTCTTGGTGCGACTCTCAATGTCGCAAAACCGAAGAAGGGTTCGACGGTGGCAATTTTCGGTCTTGGAGCTGTAGGCCTTGCTGTAAGTGACAAAGGATATTTATCTTCCACAATGTACTACTGCAGGTTGATGAGAATTATTCTCAATAACCATGACTAATTGCTGTATGTTTTCACACGATCAGGCCATGGAAGGGGCCAAGATGGCTGGGGCATCAAGGATCATCGGTGTGGACTTGAACCCTGCAAAATACGAACAAGGTACAGTCTGCTGCTATCTTCAGAAAGTAAAATAAATCCATTTTGGTGAACGTGGGTTTATGGACAACACACTGAACTTTAGCAACATGTCAATTTTCAGCTAAGAAGTTTGGCTGCACCGACTTTGTAAACCCAAAGGACCACACCAAGCCAGTGCAAGAGGTCTGTTAAGTTCTCTGCCCGAGCATGCATCACTCCCTTAGTTTGTTCATGGGATGCAAAATACTATGCCAAATCCTCACGGTTGAATTGTGGTCCAGGTGCTTGTAGAGATGACAAACGGTGGAGTCGACAGAGCCGTGGAGTGCACGGGTCACGTCGATGCCATGGTATCCGCCTTCGAATGCGTTCACGATGTATGTTCTCGACACAATTGAAAGTTGATCATTGTGAGCATTGGTGTGTGTTTCTGCTTTAAACTGAAATTCTGAAATTTGAATGTAGGGGTGGGGCGTGGCGGTGCTGGTGGGTGTCCCCCATAAGGAGGCAGTGTTCAAGACCCACCCGATGAACTTCCTCAATGAGAGGACCCTGAAGGGCACCTTTTTCGGCAACTACAAGCCGCGTACCGACCTCCCGGAAGTCGTGCATGTACATGAGAAAGGAGCTGGACGTGGAGAACTTCATCACACACAGCGTGCCTTTCTCGCAGATCAACACGGCGTTCGACCTCATGCTCAAGGGAGAGGGACTTCGCTGCGTCACGAGGATGGACGAGTAGATCGAGCTTCTTCGTCACACCCTCGCTGCTTTAAACAGAAGAAGAAGAAAATTATAAGGACTTCCCTTCGAGTAATAATGTATAGTCGTAAGAACGAACATGTATGTGTTTTGTGCTCACGGTTTGGTCTTTGGGGCGCCACCCTGTGGCACCGCTTGAGAAAAAATTGTGTGCATGTTTTCATTTAAAAAAATATATAGTGTCCTCGCCTCCGTATAAAAAAACATCTCACAAAAAAATCCTCACCTTATAAAAAAAAGTAGAAAAAGAAAAATAATTATCACCACAGCGTATCATGGAGTGCCACTTTGCATAATCCTTCATTTAAAAGAATACTAGAGGTCCTCACCTCCATCTAAAAAGAAAAAATACATTTAAAAAATAATCCACACCTTCATCTAAAAAAGTTCCAAAAAATTTCTTGCCGAGCCAACCAGCTTGCGACACGTGGCATAGCTGGTTGGGCGCCCTTCACGAGTAGCTTAATGGGTTTAATATTTCAAGTGTGCCGCTATCCCTTATGAGTGTAAAAAACATTTTCCAAAGTAAATATTCTCTTCGTTCCATAATATAAGAACGTTTTTGACACTTGAGACGGAGGAGTAATAGTCTGCAGTTTCTGAGTTCAAATCGGCATCTTCCTTTTCTCGAAACGAATATCGGCGGCTCCGTTGCATGTTGCAGACCACTTCCGATGTTTTGCGGTCTTCTTTTTGTTTGCAGAATGTCATGTTCTTTTTTCTTTTCTTATAGAAAAGGAGGATGACCCTAGGCCTCTGCATCTGGTCGATGCATTCAGTCATTTTATTAATTATTTATAAAGATCTTACAAAGTAATGCATCCATAATTCTGAAGCCATCATCTCGGCAACATTTGTCGCTACTCCTATCCACTTGATGAAGGGGTGCCAAAAATCCAAACCGAATACCAAACAGACTTCGCACAAAAAGCCTAACATCTAAAGCTGAAGGCCCCAACCAAGTTAGATTGCCGGGTCTGGTGCACACACCGGTCCGGCGCACTCTCAGAGGCGACCACTGCCGTCTTCCACCTATCCATCTCTTCAGAACAAGAATTGGTGCAACAATCTTGCCAGGCCTGCCGTCGACGCCACCACGACGCCAGACAGCACCGTCCTCCTGCGCGAGTCCGTCAACTCACATCGGACGCTGAGACTCCATTGCTCCACGCTGCCGAGATCTGTCGTCATCGATGGGGAAGATGAAATCCCATAAGAGACTACGAGATGGCTCCAACGGCTCTTGTACGGCCGTGCGACCAGGGCGACTCGGGCGGCGACACCGCGAGCGCCTCCACCCCGTGCGGCCACGCCGCGGTCGTCTCCGCCTAGCGGGGCACGTGGACTAAGGTCCGGCCGGCGACGTGGCAGTTCCGCCTTTCGCCGGGCAAGGAGCAGAGTCCACGGCCATCGCGCGCGGGTGGCTGGTCGGGGAGCAGATTCTGGGCCCTAGCCAGTGAGTGTTCGGATGAGGAGGAGGAGATGTGCGATGCAGTGGTTGATTTGGAGCGCGACAGGGCTTCGTGCTCCGTCGGCGACTTCGTGGCGCGGGCGGAGGAGCTCGCGGGCTCCTTCAAGGCCGGACGACGGCGCGCGTTCGGGCTCGGCGGCCGCGGGCCCAGGCTGGCTAGGTCGCTGTCACGGATTGCACCTCGTGCTGCTCCGGCGTGGGCGGCCCGGAGTGGGAGGCTATGTCCAGAGACGAGCGCCGACCTTCTTCTTCTCGCCAGCCCAAGGAAGATCCCGCCGGAGTTGGCTCGGTCCGCGGTGGCGGCGGCGCCGGCGGATCCTCGGGCTCCTGCTCCTAGGGTTGGGGAGGAGAAGTCTCCAGGGCCGGTGGGCTAGGTCGGGCAGGTGGGCCGCGACCTTGGGCTGGGGCCTGCGAGCGCCTTGGTGCAGCCCGGCCCAGGCCCGCTCGCCAAGCCATATAAGTGGTTGTGGCTGCGCCGGGGAACCCTAGACGCCTCTTTAAGTTTCCTGCCACTAGACCTGAGGTGTGGCGTTTCGGCCGATCCGCTAGCACCCTCTTTCCCCCTCCCCCTCCATCCTTCGTGTGCTCCTTTGCTGAGGTGGTGGCAATGGGCTCCAAGGTTGATCGCCGTGCGGACAAGTGGCCCATGGGATCCCAAGAGCCGGCGGTGGAGCGGTCGCGGGACCGCGAGCGGCGCCGTCAACCCATGGCGCAGGGGACGGAGCGCGTCGGCGAGGAGGGAGGTTGGGGGCCACCACCTTCTTGGTGGCTCAAGGAACAGGAGAGGAAAAAGAAGAAGAAGGGGGAGCACAAGAAGCGTGGCCTCGAGCTCAAGCACAAGGGGCTGCCGCTTCCCCACAGCGGCGACCGCGTTCGAGATCCATATGCAAAGAAGCAGAAGTTCAAGTCAGTAGGGGCGGTGGCTCCAACCTACCCGCCCCGTAGCAACCCTCGGCGCCTTCCTCTTCCAAGGGCACGACGGTAGAGCCTATCCCCGTCGAGGAGGCGGACGACCCGGAGTGCATCAAGTGCGGCCACTCCGGCCACTTCCAAAACAACTGCTCCTTCAAGCTATTGTATGTGGTGTGCAACCAGGAGGGCCACACATCTGCCCACTGCTCCACCCGCGAGAAGCCCCTACTGCTCCAAACCATGGGACACGCCATCTCCAGGGAGGGGTTCTACTGCCTGCAGTATGCTAAAGACACGAAGGAGGAGCCGCAGGACTTGTGAAGGAAATATGCCCTAGAGGCAATAATAAAGTTATTATTTATTTCCTCATATCATGATAAATGTTTATTATTCATGCTAGAATTGTATTAACCGGAAACATGATACATGTGTGAATACATAGACAAACTTAATGTCACTAGTATGCCTCTACTTGACTAGCTCATTAATCAAAGATGGTTATGTTTCCTAACCATAGACATGTGTTGTCATTTGATTAAAGAGATCACATCATTAGGAGAATGATGTGATTGACTTGACCCATTCCGTTAGCCTAGCACTTGATCGTTTAGTATGTTGCTATTGCTTTCTTCATAACTTATACAAAGTTCCTACAACTATGAGATTATGCAACTCCCGTTTATCGGAGGAACACTTTGTGTGCTACCAAACGTCACAACGTAACTGGGTGATTATAAAGGAGCTCTACAGGTGTCTCCGAAGGTAGATGTTGAGTTGGCGTATTTCGAGATTAGGTTTTGTCACTCCGATTGTCGGAGAGGTATCTCTAGGCCCTCTCGGTAATGCACATCACTATAAGCCTTGCAAGCAATGTGGCCAATGAGTTGGTTATGGAATGATGCATTACGTAACGAGTAAAGAGACTTGCCGGTAACGAGATTGAACTAGGTATTGGATACCGACGATCGAACCTCGGGCAAGTAACATACCAATGACAAAGGGAACAACGTATGTTGTTATGCGGTTTGACCGATAAAGATCTTCGTAGAATATGTAGGAGCCAATATGAGCATCCAGGTTCCGCTATTGGTTATTGACCGGAAACAGTTCTAGGTCATGTCTACATAGTTCTCGAACCCGTAGGGTCCGCATGCTTAAAGTTACGATGACAGTTTCACTATGAGTTTATATGTTTTGATGTACCGAAGGTTATTCGGATTCCCGGATGTGATCACGGACATGACGAGGAGTCTCGAAATGGTTGAGACATAAAGATTGATATATTGGAAGCCTATATTTGGATAACGGAATCGTTCCGGGAGAAATCGGGATTTTTCCGGAGTACCGGGGGGTTACCAGAACCCCCCCCCCCCCCGGGGGTTAATGGGCCTACATGGGCCATGAGGGAGAAGAGGAAGGGCCGGCCAGGGCAGGCCGCGCGCCCCCTCTCCCCCTAGTCCGAATAGGACAAGGAGGGGGGGCGGCGCTCCCCTTTCCTCTTTCCCCTCCCCCCTTTCCTTCTCCACCAAGGCAAGAGGGGAGTCCTACTCCCGGTGGGAGTAGGACTCCTCCAGACGCACCCCTAGGGGGCCGGCCGCACCTCCCCCTCCCTCCTTTATATACGGGGGCAGTGGGCACCTCTAGACACACAAGTTGATCTTCGTGATTGTTCCTTAGCCGTGTGTGGTGCCCCCCTCCACCATATTCCACCTTGGTCATATCTTGCGGTGCTTAGGCAAAGCCCTGCGCCGGTAGAACA
This sequence comes from Triticum dicoccoides, assembly GCF_002162155.2. Lineage (NCBI taxonomy): Eukaryota > Viridiplantae > Streptophyta > Magnoliopsida > Poales > Poaceae > Triticum > Triticum dicoccoides. The sequence goes on along the minus strand of NC_041387.1, from coordinate 114,627,979 downwards.
TCATCATCGTCACCACGCCGTCGTGCTGACGGAACTCATCCCCGACACCCTGCTGGATCGGAGTCCGGGGATCGTCATCGAGCTGAACGTGTGCTGAACTCGGAGGTGCCGTACGTTCGGTGCTTGGATCGGTCGGATCGTGAAGACGTACGACTACATCAACCGCGTTGTCATAACGCTTCCGCTTTCGGTCTACGAGGGTACATGGACACACTCTCCCCTCTCGTTGCTATGCATCACCATGATCTTGAGTGTGCGTAGGAATTTTTTTGAAATTACTACGTTCCCCAACAGTGGCATCTGAGCCAAGGTTTTATCGTTGATGTTATATGCACGAGTAGAACACAAGTGAGTTGTGGGCGATACAAGTCATACTGCTTACCAGCATGTCATACTTTAGTTCAGCGGTATTGTTGGATGAAGCGGCCCGGACCGACATTACGCGTACGCTTACGCGAGACTGGTTTTACCGACGTGCTTCGCACACAGGTGACTAGCGGGTGTCTGTTTCTCCAACTTTAGTTGAACTAAGTGTGGCTACGCCCGTTCCTTGCGAAGGTTAAAACAGCACTAACTTGACGAACTATCGTTGTGGTTTTGATGCGTAGGTAAGAACGGTTCTTGCTCAGCCCGTAGCAGCCACGTAAAATTTGCAAACAACAAAGTAGAGGACGTCTAACTTGTTTTTGCAGGGCATGTTGTGATGTGATATGGTCAAGACGTGATGCTATATTTTATTGTATGAGATGATCATGTTTTGTAACCGAAGTTATCGGCAACTGGCAGGAGCCATATGGTTGTCGCTTTATTGTATGAAATGCAAACGCCCTGTAATTTCTTTACTTTATCACTAAGCGGTAGCGATAGTCGTAGAAGCAATAGATGGCGTAACAACAACGATGCTACGATGGAGATCAAGGTGTCGCGCCGGTGATGATGGTGATCACGATGGTGCTTCGGAGATGGAGATCACAAGCACAAGATGATGATGGCCATATCATATCACTTATATTGATTGCATGTGATGTTTATCCTTTATGCATCTTATCTTGCTTTGTTTGACGGTAGCATTTTAAGATGATCTCTCACTAAATTTTCAAGAAGTGTTCTCCCTGAGTATGCACTGTTGTGAAAGTTCTTCGTGCTGAGACACCACGTGATGATCGGGTGTGATAGGCTCTACGTTCAAATACAACGGGTGCAAAACAGTTGCACACGCGAAATACTCAGGTTAAACTTGACGAGCCTAGCATATACAGATATGGCCTCGGAACACAGAGACCGAAAGGTCGAGCGTGAATCATATAGTAGATATGATCAATATAGTGATGTTGATTGAAAACTACTCCATCTCACGTGATGATCGGACATGGTTTAGTTGATTTGGATCACATGATCACTTAGATGACTAGAGAGATGTCTGTCTAAGTGGGAGTTCTTAAGTAATATGATTAATTGAACTTAAATTTATCATGAACTTAGTACCTGATAGTATTTTTGCTTGTCTATGTTTGTTGTAGATAGATGGCTCATGCTATTGTTCCGTTGAATTTTAATGCGTTCCTTGAGAAAGCTAAGTTGAAAGATGATGGTAGCAATTACATGGACTGGGTCCGTAACCTGAGGATTATCCTCATTGCTGCACAGAAGAATTACGTCCTGGAAGCACCGCTGGGTGCCAGGCCTACTGCAGATGCAACTGACGACGTTAAGAACGTCTGGCAAAGCAAAGCTGATGACTACTCGATAGTTCAGTGTGCCATGCTTTACGGTTTAGAATCGGATCTTCAACGACGTTTTGAACATCATGGAGCATATGAGATGTTCCAGGAGTTGAAATTAATATTTCAAGCAAATGCCCGGATTGAGAGATATGAAGTCTCCAATAAGTTCTATAGCTGTAAGATGGAGGAGAATAGTTCTGTCAGTGAACACATACTCAAAATGTCTGGGTATAATAATCACTTCATTCAACTGGGAGTTAATCTTCCTGATGATAGTGTCGTTGACAGAATTCTTCAATCACTGCCACCAAGCTACAAGAGCTTCGTGATGAACTATAATATGCAAGGGATGGACAAGACTATACCCGAGCTCTTTGCAATGCTAAAGGCTGCGGAGGTAGAAATCAAGAAGGAGCATCAAGTGTTGATGGTCAATAAGACCACCAGTTTCAAGAAAAAGGGCAAAGGGAAGAAGAAGGGGAACTTCAAGAAGAACAGCAAACAAGTTGCTGCTCAAGAGAAGAAACCCAAGTCTGGACCTAAGCCTGAGACTGAGTGCTTCTACTGCAAGCAGACTGCACACTGGAAGCGGAATTGCCCCAAGTATTTGGCGGATAAGAAGGATGGCAAAGTGAACAAAGGTATATGTGATATACATGTTATTGATGTGCACCTTACTAATGCTCGCAGTAGCACCTGGGTATTTGATACTGGTTCTGTTGCTAATATTTACAACTCGAAATAGGGACTACGGAACAGGCGAAGATTGGCTAAGGACGAGGTGACGATGCGCGTGGGAAATGGTTCCAAAGTCGATGTGATCGCGGTCGGCACGCTACCTCTACATCTACCATCGGGATTAGTTTTATACCTAAATAATTGTTATTTTGTGCCAGCGTTGAGCATGAACATTATATCTGGATCTTATTTGATGCGAGACGGTTATTCATTTAAATTAGAGAATAATGGTTGTTCTATTTATATGAGTACTATCTTTTATGATCATGCACACTTACAGAGTGGTCTATTTTTACTAAATCTCGATAGTAGTGATACACATATTCATAATGTTGAAGCCAAAAGATGCAGGGTTAATAATGATAGTGCAACTTATTTGTGGCACTGCCGTTTAGGTCATATCGGTGTAAAGCGCATGAAGAAACTCCATACTGATGGACTTTTAGAATCACTTGATTATGAATCACTTGGTACTTGCGAACCGTGCCTCATGGGCAAGATAACTAAAACGCGGTTCTCCGGAACTATGGAGCGAGCAACTAGTTTGTTGGAAATCATACATACTGATGTATGTGGTCCAATGAATATTGAGGCTCGTGGCGGGTATCGTTATTTTCTCACCTTCACAGATGATTTGAGCAGATATGGGTATATCTACTTGATGAAACACAAATCTGAAACATTTGAAAAGTTCAAAGAATTTCAGAGTGAAGTGGAAAATCATCATAACAAGAAAATAAAATTTCTACGATCTGATCGTGGAGGAGAATATTTGAGTTACGAGTTTGGTTTACATTTGAAACAATGCGGAATAGTTTCGCAACTCACGCCACCCGGAACACCACAACAAAATGGTGTGTCCGAACGTCGTAATCGTACTTTACTGGATATGGTACGATCTATGATGTCTCTTATTGATTTACCGCTATCGTTTTGGGGTTATGCTTTAGAGACGGCCACATTCACGTTAAATAGGGCACCATCAAAATCCGTTGAGACGACGCCTTATGAACTGTGGTTTGGCAAGAAACCAAAGTTGTCGTTTCTTAAAGTTTGGGGCTGTGATGCTTATGTGAAAAAACTTCAACCAGATAAGCTCGAACCCAAATCAGAGAAATGTGTCTTCATAGGATACCCAAAAGAGACAATTGGGTACACCTTCTATCACAGATCTGAGGGCAAGATTTTCGTTGCTAAATTCGGATCCTTTCTAGAGAAGGAGTTTCTCTCGAAAGAAGTGAGTGGGAGGAAAGTAGAACTTGATGAGGTAATTGTACCTGCTCCCTTATTGGAAAGTAGTTCATCACAAGAACCGGTTCCTGTGACAACTACACCAATTAGTGACGAAGCTAATGATATTGATCATGAATCTTCAGATCAAGTTTCTACTGAACCTCGTAGGTCTACCAGAGTAAGATCCGCACCAGAGTGGTACGGTAATCCTGTTCTGAAAGTCATGTTACTTGACCATGGCGAACCTGCGAACTATGAGGAAGCGATGATGAGCCCAGATTCCGCAAAATGGCTTGAAGCCATGAAATCTGAGATAGGATCCATGTATGAGAACAAAGTATGGACTTTGGTTGACTTGCCCAATGATCGGCAAGCTATTGAGAATAAATAGATTTTCAAGAAGAAGACTGACGCTGATGGTAATATGACTGTCTACAAAGCTCGACTTGTTGCAAAAGGTTTTCGACAAGTTCAAGGGGTTGACTACGATGAGACTTTCTCACCTGTAGCGATGCTTAAGTCTGTCCGAATCATGTTAGCAATTGCCGCATTTTATGATTATGAAATTTGGCAAATGGATGTAAAAACTGCATTCATGAATGGATTTCTGGAAGAAGAGTTGTATATGATGCAACCGGAAGGTTTTGTCGATCCAAAAGGTGCTAATAAAGTGTGCAAGCTCCAGCGATCCATTTATGGACTGGTGCAAGCATCTCGGAGTTGGAATAAAGGCTTTGATAGTGTGATCAAAGCATATAGTTTTATATAGAATTTTGGAGAAGCCTGTATTTACATGAAAGTGAGTGGGAGCTCTGTAGCATTTCTGATATTATATGTAGATGACATATTGTTAATTGGAAATGATATAGAATTTCTGGATAGCATAAAGGGGTACTTGAATAAAAGTTTTTCAATGAAAGACCTCGGTGAAGCTGCTTACATATTGGGCATCAAGATCTATAGAGATAGAGCAAGACGTTTAATTGGACTTTCACAAAGCACATACCTTGATAAAGTTTTGAAAAATTTCAAAATGGATCAGGCAAAGAAAGGTTCTTGCCTGTATTACAGGGTGTGAAGTTGAGTCAGACTCAATGCCCGACCACAACAGAAGATAGAGAAAAAAATGAAAGATGTTCCCTATGCTTCAGCCATAGGCTCTATCATGTATGCAATGCTATGTACTAGACCTGATGTATGCTTAGCAATAAGTTTAGCAGGGAGGTACCAAAGTAATCCAGGAGTGGATCACTGGACAACGGTCAAGAACATCCTGAAATACCTGAAAAGGACTAAGGATATGTTTCTCATTTATGGAGGTGACAAAGAGCTAGTCGTAAATGGTTACGTCGATGCAAGCTTTGACACTGAGCCGGACGATTCTAAATCGCAAACCGGATACGTGTTTTTATTAAACGGTGGAGTTGTAAGTTGGTGCAGTTCTAAATAAAGCGTTGTGGCGGGATCTACATGCGAAGTGGAGTACATAGCTGCTTCGGAAGCAGCAAATGAAGGAGTCTAGATGAAGGAGTTCATTTCTGATCTAGGTGTCATACCTAGTGCATCGGGACCAATGAAGATCTTCTGTGAAAATACTGGTGCAATTGCCTTGGCAAAGGAATCCAGATTTCACAAGAGGACCAAGCACATCAAGAGAAGTTTCAATTCCATCCGGGACCAAGTCCAGGTGGGAGACATAGAGATTTGCAAGATACATACGGATCTGAATGTAGCAGACCCGTTGACTAAGCCTCTTCCACGAGCAAAACATGATCAGCACCAAGACTCCATGGGTGTTAGAATCATTACTGTGTAATCTAGATTATTGACTCTAGTGCAAGTGGGAGACTGAAGGAAATATGCCCTAGAGGCAATAATAAAGTTATTGTTTATTTCCTATATCATGATAAATGTTTATTATTCATGCTAGAATTGTATTAACCGGAAACATGATACATGTGTGAATACATAGACAAACTTAATGTCACTAGTATGCCTCAACTTGACTAGCTCATTAATCAAAGATGGTTATGTTTCCTAACCATAGGCATGTGTTGTCATTTGATTAAAGAGATCACATCATTAGGAGAATGATGTGATTGACTTGACCCATTCCGTTAGCCTAGAACTTGGTCGTTTAGTATGTTGCTATTGCTTTCTTCATAACTTATACAAAGTTCCTACAACTATGAGATTATGCAACTCCCGTTTACCGAAGAAACACTTTGTGTGCTACCAAATGTCACAACGTAACTGGGTGATTATAAAGGAGCTCTACAGGTGTCTCCAAAGGTAGATGTTGAGTTGGCGTATTTCGAGATTAGGTTTTGTCACTCCGATTGTCGGAGAGGTATCTCTGGGCCCTCTCGGTAATGCACATCACTATAAGCCTTGCAAGCAATGTGGCCAATGAGTTGGTTACGGAATGATGCCTTACGTAACGAGTAAAGAGACTTGCCGGTAACGAGATTGAACTAGGTATTGGATACCGACGATCGAACCTCGGGCAAGTAACATACCGATGACAAAGGGAACAACGTATGTTGTTATGCGGTTTGACCGATAAAGATCTTCGTAGAATATGTAGGAGCCAATATGAGCATCCAGGTTCCGCTATTAGTTATTGACCAGAAATAGTTCAAGGTCATGTCTACATAGTTCTCGAACCTGTAGGGTCCGCACGCTTAAAGTTACGATGACAATTGCATTATGAGTTTATATGTTTTGATGTACCGAAGGTTGTTCGGATTCCCGGATGTGATCACTGACATGATGAGGAGTCACAAAATGGTCGAGACATAAAGATTGATATATTGGAAGCCTATATTGGGATAACGGAATCGTTCCGGGAGAAATCGGGATTTTTCCGGAGTACCGGGGGGTTACCGGAACCCCCCCGGGGGTTAATGGGCCTACATGGGCCATGAGGGAGAAGAGGAAGGGCCGGCCATGGCAGGCCGCGTGCCCCCTCTCCCCCTAGTCCGAATAGGACAAGGAGGGGGGGAGGCGCCCCCCTTTCCTCTTTCCCCTCCCCCCTTTCCTTCTCCACCAAGGCAAGAGGGGAGTCCTACTCCCGGTGGGAGTAGGACTCCTCCAGGCGCACCCCTTGGGGGCCGGACGCACCTCCCCCTCCCTCCTTTATATACGGGGGCAGGGGGGCACCTCTAGACACACAAGTTGATCTTCGTGATCGTTCCTTAGCCGTGTGCGGTGCCCCCCTCCACCATATTCCACCTCGGTCATATCGTTGCGGTGCTTAGGCGAAGCCCTGCGTCGGTAGAACATCATCATCGTCACCACGCTGTCGTGCTGACGGAACTCATCCCCTACACCCTACTGGATCAGAGTCCGGGGATCGTTATCGAGCTGAACGTGTGCTGAACTCGGAGGTGCCGTACGTTCGGTGCTTGGATCGGTCGGATCGTGAAGACGTACGACTACATCAACCGCGTTGTCATAACGCTTCCGCTTTCGGTCTACGAGGGTACGTGGACACACTCTCCCCTCTCGTTGCTATGCATCACCATGATCTTGAGTGTGCGTAGGAAATTTTTAGAAATTACTATGTTCCCCAACAACTTGCTCGGGGCCAACGCGGCTGTTCTGTCCGCGGCCCCGGGCTTGCTCTCAAAGTCCATTATGGAGGTGGAGTTGCCGCACTTGTTTGAGGGGTCCTGGGACTGGCAGGTGACCCAGCTCGATGGCGACACTTTCTCTGTGGTGTTCCCGAACCCGGCCATGCTGCGGATGGCCACATGCATCGGCAAGCTTTACCTTTCCATCAATAACATCACGGCTGACATCCGTGACGCCGTCCTCGATGAGCCAAAGGAAGAGGCTCTGCCAGATGTTTGGGTCAAGCTGCGGGGGGTGCCGCCCAAGCAGCGGTGGACGGACCAGCTCATGGCGGCAACTATGATGCTCGGCAGGCCTCTCTTGGTCGATGAGGAGTTGCTGATCCGCCTGGGGCCAATCCGCATGCGCTTCGCCTGCCGCAACCCTTCCAACCTGCGGGGCATGGTGCAGATCTGGTTCAATGGTGCAGGCTTCAACATCAGAGTGGAGCCGGAGCTCGACCCACCTCGTCAGGGGGCTCACGCCCTTCCTCCTCCTCCTCCTCACAACAATGGCAAGGGTACAGATTAGGGCGACCAGGGGCGGGACGGGGACAAGGATCAAGATGCTAGTATGGAGGACGATTCCATTGACACTGCGGCTTGGGAAAAGCTTGGCATCTTGGACAGCGGAGTGGCTGCGATCCCTCCTCAGCAAGCGGCTCATGCGGCTGAGGCAGTGCAGGACGGGCTATCCAACGGGTTGGAGGTGTCAATCCCCAACCAATACGGCTCCAACCTCGGCTCGGTGACCTCCCCTCCAGTGCGTTCGGTGGACAAGGGGCCCTTGGACTTGGAGGATGTGGTCGTGCTGGAGGGCACACGTACCCCTCTAGTCCTGTCCATGGACACCTCGCAGCTCCAATCATCGCACTCCCTGGTCCAGGGCGGGCACAACAACAACAAGGCCAGCGGGATGCGGCAAGCTAAGAAGGTGGCGGTGCGCAAGGTGAGTGCAGAGGTGGTTCAGCCTGCGGAGCCGCTGGGAGCACCAGCCACTCTGTGCCAGACGGTCATG
>NC_041387.1:114617764-114619380 GCF_002162155.2 Triticum dicoccoides | reverse complement strand
CTCCTGCAGGAGGCCACCAAGACGGTGCCCATCTCCAAGGCCAAGCGCTCCAAGGCCGTGCCGGCAGCACCGGTGAGGATCAGCTCCCGCACTAAGGGCTCCAAGGAGAGCATGCGATCTCTCCAGCGTGCTCAACTCCTCCAAGCCCAGAACAATATGGAGATCTCAAGTAATCCCCCTCCTCCTCGCTTCACGGTTCTTGATTCCTTTTTCGATGATCACTTGAGTGAGGTTTTGGGAGATATTGGAGTGGACCCGTTGGGAGTGTGAGGGACTAGAGAGTTGATCTCGCTGATCCGTGCCAAGGAATTAGCGCAGGCAGCTGGCAGCGGCGGCTGCGAAACACGCGAACCAGTTGGCAGGACTAGAGAGTTGATCTCGCTGATCCGTGCAAAGGAATTGGCGCAGACAGATGGCAGCGGCGGCTGCGAAACACGCGAACCAGTTGGCATCCGAGGCAGGTGCCTCGGATGCGCTCGCGGTCCGGCCCGACGAGGAAACGTCAACAGGGGTTGCTTATCCTCCCTCGCCTTGCTGTGGCAAGGTGAGGCACGTGGCCAAGGCGATCACCTCTCGAGGTGTTCGTTTGCAAAACCGCAGAATCTAGATGCAGGCTATGTTCTGGAATATATGTGGCTTCGGTCACGCGGGGCGTCGCACCCAACTTAAGGAGTACATCAGGAAAGAGGACGTCGATATTGTAGGGCTTCAGGAAATGATCAAAGAAGATTTCCGTCATCATGAGCTACCTTCTGTTGACCCCCTGGAATGCTTCGCGTGGAACCATGCTCCTGCGATAGGGCATTCGGGTGGCATGCTTTTAGATTTTAACTTATCCATTTACGAGGTGCTTGCCTTGGAAGTTGGTTCCTTCTTCATCGTTGCATATATTCAAGTTCGCGCTTCCTTAAGGAAGCTAGTGGTCTGTAAGGCCCCGGATTCGATGTGCTAGATGTCCTCCAGTTATTCGTTGTTGTTGCCATGTTATTTGCTTGCATGTTGCACTTTACCATGTCATCATCTACATTTCATCTGCATGTTTTTCAAAACTTGCATCTGTCCGTGTTCCCCCGGTCCTCTCCGTTGTCCGTTCGGAGTCCAGACCTCTCGCGCATGCCCGTCGCCCCTCTCAGACCTTGTTTTCGTGAGAGGGTTAAAAATTTTCTCGGAATGGACCGAGGTTTGCCGAGTGCCCTTGGTATAGCACCGGTAGACCGCCTGTCAAATTTCGTTCCATTTGGAGGTCGTTTGATGCCCCAACGGTTAACCGCGTAGCCCGAAACCCCTCTTTCTTTGCAGCCCAGCCCCTCTTCACGGCAGCCCATGAGCCCATCCAAACCCCCTCCATGCTCTCGGTCGTTCGATCACGATCGTGTGGGCGAAAACCGCTCCTCATTTGGAGTCTCCTAGCTCCCTCTATATATAAATAGGCCACCTCCCCCGAAATTCCCGGATGAAACCCTAGCTTCTTCCTCCTCCCGCCGACGGACATGTCCAATCCCGCCGGACACGTCCGCGCCGCCCGCCGCAGCGAATCCCATGCCGCCACGTCGCCTCTCGTGGCGTCCTTCACCGCTGCGTGCCGCCGGCCCGCTCAGCCCTTGCGGGGCCCGCCC
>NC_041387.1:114511258-114617339 GCF_002162155.2 Triticum dicoccoides | reverse complement strand
CTGGCCGCCGCCCGCCGCCTTGCCTCCGGCCGCGCCCGTGCGCCGGCGCCCCGCCCCCGAGGTTGCCGCCCCGCGCCGCGTCCTCCCCCGCGTCCCCGCGCCGGGATCTGGCCGGATCCGGGGAGATCCGGCCCGGATCCGCCGCGTGCGCCCGTCCCCGACCCCTTCTCCGGCCATCCTCGCTTCTCGCGCCGCTGTTGACTTTTGCCCTCGAGGTGGTGATTTCTGCTAAGTCTCTGATATTTTGACATTTTCATGCCCTGTTCATTATACCATATCTCCATGACCATAGCTCTGTTTTGTGCATATGATATATCGAAATGTTCATTGTGAGATGCTCTTCACATTGTTACATTGTCCCATGCTTGTTTGAGTCCATCATGATGCTATTATCATCGTTGCAAGAGTGATATATGATGTTAACTGCTGTCTGTTAACAGAACTTGTTGTTTTGTCATTTTCATTGCATTTTGTGTGTACATCCTATGAGCATGATGTCTACATGTGTTTTGAGCTACATCATGCCATATTTACAGAGGAGCAATCCGTGTATTTTTTTGAGTCTTGTAGTGAGTCCAGCAAGCTCGCGAAGTAGGGTACTTGTTGTTACTGTTTTGCTAGGCTGAATCTGCTATATTATGATGCTATGTAAACCTGCTGCTACAAGTCATTCTATGCATAATCTAGAGATGTTCACTAAGGATGTTTTGTTATACATATCATTACATATCCATCCATGTACCTGGTTGCATTTATACCATGCTGTAGTATGTTGTAATCTTGTTCTCAAATTGCTAAATAATGTTGTTGTCAGCCTGTTAAATGAAGTTCAGTTTTGCCATGTGTTTTGCTAGTGATCCATGCACCCTATGAACTTGCACTTGCCATGATTAGCTTCATAAATATTTCATCTTACTGTTGGTCACGTTTTCATACCATGTATTGCTCTATGGTGAGCTGTACAAGCTGACCAACATGCCTACTTATCGTTGTTCCTGCCATGTACTATTATTCTGAATCTGTCATCTCACTTGCCATGTTTACATGGGTGCCATCATATCTTCTGTTCCTTTTTGGCTCATGTTCAGTAAGGGTCTTTTGTTCTATCAGTTTAGTAGATTTATGCCATGCCTTATTTTGCTATGTTCAGTTCCTGTAGCATATTGTTTGATAGCTCTAAACATTGCAACCTGATGTTATTTCTGCAAAGTCTGAAACTGTTATTATATGCAATCTTGCCATGTCGTTTTGAGCATGTTCTAATGATTTCTGGAGATAGCTCAGTGTTCATGTTTTATTAAGCTTCATTTGTACATCATGTTCATGCCTTTTGTTTCCATGTTGGGGTGCTGTAGCATATCTTCATGATGCTCGTAAGATGCCTAGTTGCTGTTTTGGACAAATTGTTGTTATATCTTGTTTGAAGTGTATGCGTTGCACCGTTGCTCCATTTTGAGCATGCTCTATATGAAACTTGCTTAGAATTGCATATAGTTTTATCTTATCATGTTGCATCCATGTTTTGAGAGTGTTTGCTTGATGTTTGAATGCATTTTGCTTCAATGTCATGGTTCTTGTTTTGCTCATATCTTCTAGGCCGTAGCTCCGAATTAAATGAACTTTATATGTAACTTGACTAGAATCTAGTGTAGATCATCTTGGTACATTTTAACTTGCTGTTTAACAACTTGAACATAAGGTTTATTAAGATCTGGACCAATTTCGAAATTTGCATATGAGGACTTACCGGATTAGTTCTATGTGGTTTCCGGCCTCATTTAAACTTGCTTTGATGTGTTGCTCTTGTATGCATCATCTCTTGCCATGAGTAGCCTCATCTAGCTTTGTCATGCATCATGCTTGGTTGCGCTTCATGTCTTGTCTATGTGTTGTGTGTTTACCTTGTTGTTTGCTTCTTTCCGGTTGTGCTCCTTCTCGTTACTTCCTGTTTCGTTGCGATCGTGAGGATTCGTTCGTCTACGCTTGGTTCGTCTTCGTGGCTTCATATTCTTCATGGACTTGTTCTTCTTCCTTGCGGGATTTCAGGCAAGATGACCACTACCCTGGATCTCACTACTATCATTGCTATGCTATTTGCTTCGTTCTATCGCTATGCTGCGCTACCTATCATTTACTCTTCAAGCCTCCCAAATTGCCATGTCAGCCTCTAACCTTTTTCACCCTTCCTAGCAAACCGTCGCTTGGCTATGTTACCACTTTTGCTCAGCCCCTCTTATAGTGTTGGTAGCTGCAGGTGAAGTTGAAGATTGCTCCATGATGGACAGGATTATGTTGGGATATCACAATATCTCTTATTTAATTAATGCATCTATATACTTGGTAAAGGGTGGAAGGCTCGACCTTATGCCTCGTGTTTTGTTCCACTCCTGCCGCCCCTAGTTTCCGTCATACCGGTGTTATGTTCCTTGATTTTGCATTCCTTACACGGTTGGGTAATTTATGGGACCCCCTTGACAGTTCGCTTTGAATAAATTCCTCCAGCAAGGCCCAACCTTGGTTTTACCATTTTCCACCTAGGCCTTTTTCCCTTGGGTTCTGCAGACTCAAGGGTCATCTTTATTTTAACCCCCCCCCCCCGGGGCCAGTGCTCCTTCGAGTGTTGGTCCAAACCGAGCAGCCTGCGGGGCCACCTCGGGGAAACTTGAGGTCTGGTTTCACTCGTAGCTTGACTTATCCGGTGTGCCCTGATAACGAGGTACGTGTGACTCCTATCGGGATTTGTCGGCACATCGGGCGGCTTTGCTGGTCTTGTTTTACCATTGTCGAAATGTCTTGTAACCGGGATTCCGAGTCTGATCGGGTCTTCCTGGGAGAAGGAATATCCTTCGTTGACCGTGAGAGCTTGTGATGGGCTAAGTTGGGACACCCCTGTAGGGTTTAAACTTTCGAAAGCCGTGCCCGCGGTTATGCGGCAGATGGGAATTTGTTAATATCCGGTTGTAGACAACTTGACACCAGATCCAAATTAAAACGCATCAACCGCGTGTGTAGACGTGATGGTCTCTTTTCGGCGAAGTCCGGGAAGTGAACACGGTTTTGGGTTATGTTTGACGTAAGTAGGAGTTCAGGAACACTTCTTGATCATTGCTAGCTTCACGAACGTTCCATTTGCTTCTCTTCTCGCTCTTATTGGCGTATGTTAGCCACCATATCATGCTTAGTCGCTGCTGCAACCTCACCACTTTACCCCTTCCTTTCCCATTAAGCTTTGCTAGTCTTGATACCCATGGTAATGGGATTGCTGAGTCCTCGTGGCTCACAGATTACTACAACAACAGTTGCAGGTACAGGTTATGCGATGATCATGACGCGAGAGCGTTGTTTGCTTGTCTTGGAGTTCTTCTTCTGCTTCTTCTTTGATCAGGGGATAGGTCCCAGGTCGGCAGCCTGGGTTAGCAGGGTGGATGTCTTTTGAGTTTCTGTTTGTGTTTCATCCGTAGTCGGATGTTGATCTTATGTATGATGTGTTATTGTATTCTTGTGGCATTGTATGCCTCTGGTATGTATCCCCATCTATTATGTAATGTTGATATAATGATATCCACCCTGCAAAAGCGTCTCAATATGCGGTTCTATCCTTGGTGGGATCTTCGAGTCTCTTTATGATAGTATCGCATATTGGGCGTGACAAGTTGGTATCAGAGCCTCGACCGACCATAGGAGCCCCCTTGATTGATCGTGTAGTTTGGCCGTTGTTGATTCTAGAAGAAAACTATTTCTGAGTCTAGTTATATCGGAGAGTAGGAATTCTTTTTACTCCTCAGCCCCTTCATCGCTCTGGTAAGGAATCTTGACGTAGGTGTTTTGAATTACTCCTCTTCCCCTTCAAATTTTTTCTTTAGGATCACGCGGTTAGTTTTCGTTCGTTGGTTCTCATCTCTTTTCATACGGTGCATTTCTCGTCAAATTGACTCGAGTCTCTTCGTCTTTGCCAAGTTCAATCCTCAGTTTGCTCTCAACGAAGTTGTTTCTCTGCCCTTAGTTGTCTTCTTTTCCCATCCGCCCACCCCTTTTTTTCTTGAAGCCGGAGTCCGTAATCGAGTATCCATCCCACTCATGCAAACTTTTTGCACTCTCTCCTCAATCATTTCAACCGGCGCCTTCTCTATTCAATTATTCGTCGTTCTAGTTGCCTGTGTTTTTCCTGCCCTCCCACCCCTTTTCTTCCCAGAGTCCGAGCCTTTATTCGAGAAGCTATTTCATTTGTGTGGAGCCTCTTCAATCTTCCCTCAATTATTTCAACCGGTGAATTCTCTTTTGTTTGACATTCTTCATCTCTTTTCCGGTGGACTCAATTCAAGTTTTCGGTTGATCATATTCTTTTCCTTGGATCAAGTGTTTTCCCCGCTCGTTCGCCTCTTGCCAGTTTATCCTTTTGGAGTGTTCAAGACATCTCAGGAGATTCGTCTGTGTTACAATTATTTCGTGGTTGTCACCTCATTCAAATATTTTAATTGTTCCGGTGCTTCACCTATCTGTTCAACATCCCTTTTACCTGACTCCTCTTATTATTTTAGTGGGCCCTAACCCATAGGTCTTTTCCCAGGATCTTACCTGACTCCTCTTATTATTTCGGAGCCATTCCTAATTCTTTTCGGAGTCTGACGTAAGAATGAATTTCATCAGTCAAATGCCCTTCCAAGATCGATTTCAAATCATTTCATTGTTGGCTCAACCTTTTTGGTTTTCATTCTACCGGGGTATCTCAGTAATTTTTGTGGTGTTTCTCGTCGTCATTTGAAGACCGAAGAAGAGTTTTCCTCTCAATCTTGCCCGTTCTCCCGAAGATTCGTGGTTCAAGCTTCATATTATCCTCTCAAATTATTCCGTTTGTCAGACATTCTTTTCTTACCCATCCGGAGTATGTCAGAAGTTGTTTTCCCGTTTCTTTTCACTGGAGGCCATCGTACTAGAAGAATTCTTCGTCGTCACATTTCGGCTACCATTATCCAGTTATCCCGGTGCATCTGTCAAGTATTCTTTATCAGCTCTGATCTCTTTGTCCTTTTGCATATAAATCCCCTCTAGCTTATTGGTTCTTCTAATTCTTCCCGGTGATTCATTCTCTTTCATCAGTCATTTTTCTAATTATTTCGGTGGTTCCTTCAGATTCCTTTTTCCTTGATTATCATATTAATTCATTCGTTCTTCCAAATCCTACCGGTGGTTCATGAAGACCTTCTCAAGTTTGCGATATGTCATTTCTCAATCCTTTTCAAGAGGAATAAGTTGCATGCCAAATCCGCTTGTTACCCATTAAATTGGATGAGGATAAGCATAACGTAATTCTTATTCTTATTTTATCATCGTCTAGTAATCCCTTTTCTTTGGAGTTTGTTCGTGAGGAATAAATTCTAGTTCCAAGTGTTTTCATCTTTTCTTTTCCTGGAGTTCAAATTACTCGGCCATTTCGTCGGAATCTCCATCTAAATCACCGTAAGGCTCATATTATTCTTTTTTCCTTCTTTCTATCTCATCATCCTTTTGTCACCGGAGTTCTTCATGGTTGTTCTTCATGATTTAATTCATTCTTCAAGTTTTCATCAAGATTTTGTTGGTGGAGTTCAAGTATCTTTTCTTCTCGCATCTCTAAGTGCAATTAATTCTCTGTATTTCTTTTGAAGTGGAGTTTTGCATTTCTTCATTCTTCTCAGCTATTCAGACATTGGTTGTGGTATAATTTCACCTCAAGTTTTGAGTTGTTTTTGATAAGTCCACAACAAGCTTATTCTTTCGTTGTTGATTTTCTCAACAACTCCATTCAATCCTTCTTTCTAAGTTCTTTTCATTCCATTCTTTCAATTCTTCCGGAGGCATGGCATTGGTCATCTCGTCAAGTGCCATCTCATTGGGTGAAGTTCATGTTCTATTCCTCCCATTTTCAGGTGGAGTGCTGCCCAAATTCTTTTGTTCATTCCTTTTCTATCTTGTTCTAACCGGAGTGGTTTCAGAGTCCATCTTGTTTCCATGAGCATTTGATTCTCGTCATACTCGTCATTCCTGTTTTCTACCCTAGTGCTCTTGACTTGGTTCACCTTGTCTCTTGTGTTCTTACTTCACCTCTTCCTCTTTCTCTTCCGTCTCGTTCCTAAGATCTCGGGACGAGATCTCTTGTTAGTGGAGGAGAGTTGTAACACCACGGATTCGATGCGCCAGATGTCCTCCAGTTATTCGTCGTTGTTGCCATGTTATTTGCTTGCGTGTTGCACTTTGCCATGTCACCATCTACATTTCATCTGCATGTTTTTCAAAACTTGCATCCGTTCGGATTCCCCCGGTCCTCTCCGTTGTCCGTTCAGAGTCCAGACCTTGTTTTCGTGAGCGGGTTAAAATCGTTCTCGAAACAGACCGAGGTTTGTCGAGTGGCCTTGGTATAGAACCGGTAGACCGCCCGTTAAATTTCGTTCCATTTGGAGGTCGTTTGATGCCCCAACGGTTAACCGCATAGCCCAAAACCCCTCTCTCTTTGCAGCCCAGCCCCTCTTCACGGCAGCTCATGAGCCCATCCAAACCCCCTCCATGCTCTCGGTCGTTCGATCATGATCATGTGGGCGAAAATTGCTCCTCATTTGGAGTCTCCTAGCTCCCTCTATCTATAAATAGGCCACCTCCCCCGAAATTCCCGGATGAAACCCTAGCTTCTTCCTCCTCCCGCCGACGGACATGTCCAATCCCGCCGGACACGTCCGCGCCGCCCACCGCAGAGAATCCCGTGCCGCCACGTCGTCCCTCGTGGCATCCTCCGCTGCCGCGCGCCGCCGGCCAGCTCAGCCCTCGCGGGGCCCGCCCGGGCCCGAACCACCCGTCGCCGCAGCCCTCGCCCCACGCAGCCGCCCGGCCCCGCCGCCTGCTCCCGCTCGCCGGAGCTCGCCGACCTCGCCCCGCCTCCTCCTCCCTCGTCGTTGGCCTCCGCCCGCCGCCTTGCCTCCGCCCGGCGCCGCTCCTCCGGCCGTGCCCATGCGCCGGCGCCGTCGCCCCGCGCCCGAGGTCGCCGCCCTGCGCCGCGTCCTTCCCCGCCTCCCCGCGCCGGGATCTGGCCGGATACGACCATCTAATCATCTAATCATACTAAACTAGGAGAAACGATCATCTAATCATCTACCTCTTGTTGCGATGACGCTTGCCATTGCTTTGCTTTCGGCTAGATCCGTGGTCGTTTTGGGGAAGGAGGCACTTCCTCATGTCAACGATCCGCCTATACATATCGTAGCTCGTGTACACCTCCTTGGCCACGTACACGACATGGCTTTGTCGAGTTTCTCCATCCAGGCCGAGTGCCAGGCACGCTTGTCCTTATTGCAGGAATCCTTCATGTCTCTATAGTAGGGATCGATGATGGCCTCGACGAGGTAAAACAGTGAGTCCTTCTCATGCTCGTTGCTGCCCCAGATCTTGTATTGGCCCTGGATGTCGACAAGATTCAGGAAGGCGATGCCCGAATTCTTGAGCACCTTTACATCATTGGTGATGTCAACTGTGGCGAACATGTAGTGGGGGCTGTTGACAAAACTGGCGAAACGCTCGCAAGGCCTTGTGGCCAGGCAGTAGTGGTAGAGGAGGACGTGATCGCGCACGCACATCTGGGCGACAGCGACCTTGGGATGAGACCCAGCACGAGCGCGGGTGTACTCGAAGTCGAACCCGATCACCTTGTACTTCTCCTCAGCAAGCAACAACTCCATGATGTGGATGGTGTGTGATGCGTCTCCAACGTATATATAATTTTTTATTGTTCCATGCTATTATATTATCCCTCTTGGATGTTTTATGCATTAATATGCTATTTCATATTATTTTTGGGACTAACCTACTAACCTAGAGCCTAGTGCCAGTTTCTGTTTTTTGTCTGTTTTTGAGTATCGTAGAAAAGGAATACCAAACGGAGTCCAATTGACGTGAAAATTCCCGGAGATTGTTTTTAGACTAGAAGAAGCCCACAGAGCATCGGAGATGGACCAGAAGAGTCCCGAGGCCACCACGAGGGGGGAGGGCGCACCCTACCCCCTAGGTGTGCACCCTATCTCGTGGCTTCCTCGTGGACCCCCCTGACTTGTTCCCGACGCCAACACCTCTTATATATCCCCAAACTTCTAGAATAGAACCAAGATCAGGATTTCTGCCGCCGCAAGCCTCCGTAGCCACCAAAAATCAATCGGGACCCTGTTCCGGCACCCTGGCGGAGGGGGGAATCATCACTAGTGGCCATCTTCATCATCTTGGCCCTCTCCATGACGAGGAGGGAGTAGTTCACCCTTGGGGCTAAGGGTATGTACCAGTAGCTATGTGTTTGATCTCTCTCCCTCGTGTTCTTGATATGGCACGATCTTGATCTACCGCGAGCTTTGCTATTATAGTTGGATCTTATGATGTTTCTCCCCCTCTACCTTCTTGTACTGGATTGAGTTTTCCCTTTAAATTTATCTTATCGGATTGAGTCTTTAAGGATTTGAGAACACTAGATGTATGTCTGGCATGTGCTTATCTGTGGTGACAATGGGATATTCACATGATCCACTTGATGTATGTTTTGGTGATCAACTTGCGGGTTCAGTGACCTTGTGAACTTATGCATAGGGGTTGGCACACGTTTTCGTCTTGACTCTCCAGTAGAAACTTTGGGGCACTCTTTGAAGTTCTTTGTGTGGGTTTGAATAGATGAATCTGAGATTGTGTGATGCATATCGTATAATCAAACCCGCGGATACTTGAGGTGACATTGGAGTATCTAGGTGACATTAGGGTTTTGGTTGATATGTGTCTTAAGGTGTTATTTTACTACGAACTCTAGGGTTGTTTGTGACACTTATAGGAATAGCCAAATAGATTGATCGGAAAGAATAACTTTGAGGTGGTTTCGTACCCTACAATAATCTCTTTGTTTGTTCTCCGCTATTAGTGACTTTGGAATGACTCTTTGTTGCACGTTGAGGGATTTTTATGTGATCCAATTATGTTATCATTGTTGAGAGAACTTGCACTAGTGAAAGTATGAACCCTAGGCCTTGTTTCGAAACCTTGCAATACCGTTTTTGCTCACTTTTGTTACTTGCTACCTTGCTATTTTGATATTTTCATATTGCAAAAACCTATATCTACCATCCGTATTGCACTTGTATCACCATCTCTTCGCCAAACTAGTGCACCTACAATTTACCATTGTATTGAGTGTGTTGGGGACACAAGAGACTCTTTGTTATTTGGTTGCAGGGTTGTTTGAGAGAGACCATCTTCATCCTACGCCTCCCATGGATTGATAAACCTTAGGTCATCCACTTGAGGGAAATTTGCTACTGTCCTACAAACCTTTGCACTTGGAGGCCCAACAACGTCTACAAGAAGAATGTTGCATAGTAGACACCAGAGTGCTCCACCCGGACCGGGTTGTTGGTGTACATCACCGAGAGCTCCGTGAACCTTCTATGGGTGTCCACCATGGCATGCATGGTGAACTGCTGCTTGATGTCTACTACGCAGCCTTCTTCTTGTAGACGTTGATGGGCCTCCAAGTGGAGAGGTTTGTAGGAAAGTAGCAAATTTCCCTGAAGTGGATGACCTAAGGTTTATCAATCCGTGGGAGGCATAGGATGAAGATGGTCTCTCTCGAGCAACCCTGCAACCAAATAACAAAGAGTCTCTTGTGTCCCCAACACACCCAATACAATGGTAAATTGTATAGGTGCACTAGTTCGGCAAAGAGATGGTGATACAAGTGCAATATGGATGGTAGATATGGGTTCTCGTAACCTGAAAATATAAAGACAGCAAGGTAGCAAGTGATAAAAGTGAGCGTAAACGGTATTGCAATGCTTCAAAACAAGGCCTAGGGTTCATACTTTCACTAGTGCAAGTTCTCTCAACAAGGATAACATAATTTGATCATATTGAAGGAAATATGCACTAGAGGCAATAATAAATTTATTATTTATTTCCTTATTTCATGATAAAAGTTTATTATTCATGCTTGAATTGTATTAACCAGAAACTTAGTACATGTGTGAATACATAGACAAAACATATTGTCCCTAGTATGCCTCTTCTTGACTAGCTCGTTTATCAAAAGATGGTTATGTTTCCTAACCATAGACATGTGTTGTCATTTGATGAACGGGATCACATCATTAGGAGAATAATGTGATATGTGATGGACATGACCCATCTGTTAGCTTAGCATTATGATCGTTAGAGTTTCATTGCTACTGCTTTCTTCATGACTTATACATGTTCCTCAGACTATGAGATTATGCAACTCCCGAATACCGGAGGAACACCTTGTGTTCTATCAAACGTCACAACATAAATGGGTGATTATAAAGATGCTATAAAGGTGTCTCCTAAGGTGTTTGTTGGGTTGGCATAGATCGAGATTAGGATTTGTTACTCCGTGTTTCGGAGAGGTATCTCTAGGCCCTCTTGGTAATGCTCATCACTATACGCCTTGCAAGCATTGTGACTAATGAGTTAGTTGTGGGATGAAGTATTACGGAATGAGTAAAGAGACTTGCCAGTAACGAGATTTAACTAGGTATGATGATACCGACGACCGAATCTCGGGCAAGTAACATACTGATGACAAAGGGAACAACGTATGTTGTTATGCGATTTGACCGATAAAGATCTTTGTAGAATATGTAGGACCCAATATGAGCATCCAGGTTCTGCTATTGGTTATTTATCGGAGATGTGTCTCAGTTATGTCTACATAGTTCTCGAACCCGTAGGGTCCACACGCTTAACGTTCGATGATGATTTGTATTATGAGATATGTGTTTTGATGACCAAAGTTTGTTCGAAGTCCCGGATGAGATCACGGACATGACGAGGAGTCTTGAAATGGTTGAGGCATAAAGATTGATATATTGGACGGCTATATTCAGACACCAGAGGTGTTCCAGAGAAGTTTCGGATAAAACCAGAGTGCCGGAGGGTTACAGGAACCCCCCGAGGGAACAAATGGGCAACATGGGCCTTGGTGGAGAGGGGCGGTCAGGGCAGGCCACACCCCCTCCCCCTTGGGTCCGAATTGGACTAGGGAGGGGGGGCGACACCCCCCTTTCCTTCTCCCTCTCCCTCTCCTTCCTTCCCCCTCTCTCCCTCTTGGTGGAATCCTACTAGGACTAGTATTCGTAGTAGGGCTCCCCTTGTGGGGCACGCCCTAGGAGGGCCGGCCGGCCTCCCCCTTGCTCCTTTATATACTGGTGCAGGGGCACCCTAGGACACACAAGTTGATGTTTTAGCCGTGTGCGGTGCCCCCCTCCACAGTTACACACCTCGGTCATATCATCGTAGTGCTTAGGCGAAGCCCTGCGCCGGTAACTTCATCATCACCGTCGCCATGCTGTCATGCTGACCAAACTCTCCCTCGGCCTCAACTAGATCAAGAGTACGAGGGACATCATCAAGCTAAACATGTGCTAAACGCGGAGGTGCCATACGGTCGGTACTTGGATCGCGAAGACATTCGACTACATCAACCGCGTTAACTAACAGTTCCGCTTTCGGTCTATGAGGGTACGTGGACACACTCTCCCGTCTTGTTGCTATGCATCACCTAGTTAGATCTAGCGTGATCATAGGATTTTTTTTTTGAAATTACCGCGTTCCCCAACAGTGGCATCCGAGCCAGGTCTATGCGTTGATGTTATATGCACGAGTAGAACACAAAGAGTTGTGGGCGATGATAGTCATACTGCTTACCACCAACATCTTACTTTGATTCAGCGGTATTGTTGGATGAAGTGGCCCGGACCGACATTACATGACCACGTTCATGAGACTGGTTCTACCGACGTGCTTTTGCACATAGGTGGCTGGCAGGTGTCTGTTTCTCCAACTTTAGTTGAATCGAGTTTGACTACATCCTGTCCTTGTTGAAGGTTAAAACAACACACTTGACAAAAAATCGTTGTGGTTTTGATGCGTAGGTAAGAGCGGTTCTTGCTAGAAGCCCGTAGCAGCCACGTAAAACTTGCAGCAACAAAGTAGAGGACGTCTAACTTGTTTTTGCAGGGCTTGCTGTGATGTGATATGGTCAAGGCATGATGTGATATAAATTATTGTATGAGATGATCATGTTTTGTAACAAAGTTATCGGCAACTGGCAGGAGCCATATGGTTGTCTCTTTATTTTATGCAATGCAATCGCCATGTAATTGTTTTATTTTATCACTGAGCGGTAGCGATAGTCGTAGTAACAACAGTTGGTGAGACGACAACGATGCTACGGTGGAGATCAAGGTGTCGCGCCGGTGACGATGGAGATCATGACGATGCTTCGGTGTTGGAGATCATGAGCACAAGATGATGATGGCCATATCATGTCACATATTTTGATTGCATGTGATGTTTATCTTTTATGCATCTTATTTTGCTTAGTACGGCGGTAGCATTATAGGATGATCCCTTACTAAATTTCAAGGTATAAGTGTTCTCCCTAAGTATGCACCGTTGCTACAGTTCGTCGTGCCGAGACACCACGTGATGATCGGGTGTGATAAGCTCTATGTTCACATACAACGGGTGCAAGCCAGTTTTGCACACGCAGAATACTCGGGTTAAACTTGACGAGCCTAGCATATGCAGATATGGCCTCAGAATACTGAGACCGAAAGGTCGAACGTGAATCATAAAGTAGATATGATCAACATAGTGATGTTCACCATTGAAAACTACTCCATCTCACGTGATGATTGGACATGGTTTAGTTGATTTGGATCACGTGATCATTTAGACGACTAGAGGGATGTCTATCTAAGTGAGAGTTCTTAAGTAATATGATTAATTGAACTTTAATTTATCATGAACTTAGTCTTGATAGTAATTTTGCATGTCTATGTTATTGTAGATCAATGGCCCATGCTACCGTTCCTTTGAATTTTAATGCGTTCCTAGAGAAAGCTAAGTTGAATGATGATGGCAGCAACTACATGGACTGGGTCCGTAACTTGAGGATTATCCTCATTGTTACCCAAAAGAATTACATCCTGGGAGCACCGTTAGGTGTACCACCCGGCGCCAGCAACTGTAGACATTGTGAATGCCTGGCAGGCGCGTGTTGATGACTACTCGATAGTTTAGTCTGCCATGCTTTACAGCTTAGAATCAGGACTTCAAAGACGTTTTGAACATCATGGAGCATATGAGATGTTCCAAGAGTTGAAGTTAATATTTCAAGAGAATGCCCGAGTTGAGAGATATGAAGTCTCCAACAAGTTCTACATCTGCAAAATAGAGGAGAATAGTTCTGTCAGTGAACACATACTGAGAATGTCTAAGTACCATAACCACTTGACTCAGCTGGGAGTTAATCTTCCTGATGATAGTGTCATTGACAGGGTTCTTCAATCACTGCAACCAATCTATAAAGGCGTCATGATGAACTATAATATGCAAGGGATGAACAAGACTATTCTCGAGCTCTTCGCGATGCTAAAGGCTGCGGAGGTAGAAATCAAGAAGGAGCATCAAGTGTTGATGGTCAACAAGACCACTAGTTCAAGAAAAAGGGCAAAGGGAAGAAGGGGAACTTCAATAAGAACGGCAAAAAGGTTGCTGCTCAAGAGAAGAAACCCAAGTCTGGACCTAAGCGTGAAACTGAGTGCTTCTACTGCAAAGGGACTGGTCACTCGAAACGGAAATGCCCCAAGTATTTTGCGGATAAGAAGGATGGCAAAGTGAAAGGTATATTTGATATACATGTTATTGATGTGTACCTTACTAATGCTCGTAGTAGTGCCTGGGTATTTGATACTGGTTCTGTTGCTCATATTTGCAACTCAAAACAGGGGCTACGGATTAAACGAAGATTGGCTAAGGATGAGGTGACGATGCATGTGGAAATTGTTTCCAAGGTCGATGTGATCGCCGTCGGCACGCCACCTCTACATCTACCATCGGGATTAGTTTTAGACCTGAATAATTATTATTTGGTGCAAGCGTTGAGCATGAACATTATACCTAGATCTTTGATACGTCTCTAACGTATCTATAATTTTTTATTGTTCATTGCTATTATATTACCTATTTTGGATGTTTATGGGCTTTACTATACACTTTATATCATTTTTGGGACTAACCTATTAAGCGGAGGCCCAGACCAAATTGCTGTTTTTTTTGCCTATTTCAGTGTTTCAAAGAAAAGGAATATCAAACGGAGTCCAAACGGAATGAAACCTTCGAGAGAGATATTTTTGGAACAAATGCAATCCAGGAGACTTGGAGTGGACATGAAGAAGTAAACGAGGCGGCCATGAGGGTCCAGGGCGTGCCCTAGGGAGGTGGGCGCGCCCCCACCCTCGTGCGCCCCTCGTGGCTCCCCTGACCGACTTCCTTCGCCTATATATATCAACGTACCATGAAAACATCCAGGAGCACCACGAAAACCTATTTCCACCGCCGCAACCTTCTGTACCCGTGAGATCCTATCTTGGAGCCTTTTTCGGTGCTCCGCGGGAGGGGGAATCGATCACAGAGGGTTCTACATCAATGCCAAAGCCTCTTCGATGAGTTGTGAGTAGTTTACCACAGACCTTCGGGTCCATAGTTATTAGTTAGATGGCTTCTTCTCTCTCTTTGAATCTCAATACAATGTTCTCCTCGATCTTCTTGGAGATCTATTTGATGTAACTCTTTTTGCTGTGTGTTTGTCGAGATCCGATGAATTGTGGGTTTATGATCAAGTTTATCTATGAGAAATATTTGAATCTTCTCTGAATTGTTTTATGTATGATTGGTTATCTTTGCAAGTCTCTTCGAATTATCAGTTTGGTTTGGCCTACTAGATTGATCTTTCTTGCAATGGGAGAAGTGCTTAGCTTTGGTTTCAATCTTGAGGTGTCCTTTCCCAGTGACAGCAGGGGCAGCAAGAAACGTATTGTATTATTGCCATCGAGGATAAAAAGATGGGGTTTATATCATATTGCTTGAGTTTATCCCTCTACATCATGTCATCTTGCGTAATGCGTTACTCTGTTCTTATGAACTTAATACTCCAGATGCATGCTGGATAGCGGTCGATGCATGGAGTAATAGTAGTAGATGTAGAATCGTTTCGATCTACTTGTTGCAGAAATGATGCCTATATACATGATCATGCCTACATATTCTCATAACTATGCACTTTTCTATCAATTGCTCGATAGTAATTTGTTCACCCACCGTAATACTTATGCTATCTTGAGAGAAGCCACTAGTGAAACCTATGGCCCCCGGGTCTATTTTCCATCATATAAGTTTCCAATCTAATTTATTTTGCAATCTTTACTTTTCAATCTATATCATAAAAATACCAAAAATATTTATCTGATCTTATTATCTCTATCAGATCTCACTTTCGCAAGTGGCCGTGAAGGGATTGCCAACCCCTTTATCCTGTTGGTTGCGAGGTTCTTGTTTGTTTGTGTAGGTACGAGGGACTTGCGTGGAGCCTCCTACTGGATTGATTCCTTGGTTCTCAAAACTGAGTGAAATACTTACGCTACTTTGCTGCATCACCCTTTCCTCTTCAAGGGAAAACCAACGCAGTTCTCAAGAGGTAGCAAGAAGGATTTCTAGCGCCGTTGCCGGGGAGGTCTTCGCTCAAGTCAAGACATACCAAGTACCCATCACAAACTCTTCTCCCTCACATTACATTATTTGCCATTTGTCTCTCGTTTTCCTCTCCCCCACTTCACCCTTGCCGTTTTATTCGCCCTCTCTTTTCCGTCCGCCTCTTTTTTGCTTGCCTCTTGTGTGCTTGTGTGTTGGATTGCTTGTCACGATGGCTCAAGATAATACTAAATTGTGTGACTTTTCCAATACCAACAATAATGATTTCCTTAGCACTCCAATTCCTCCTCTTACCGATGTTGAATCTTGTAAAATTAATGCTGCTTTGTTGAATCTTGTCATGAGATCAATTCTCAAGCCTTCCTAGTAAAGATGCCGCTACTTATCTAAACAACTTTGTTGATTTGTGTGATATGCAAAAGAAGAAAGACATGGATAATGATATTGTTAAATTGAAGTTATTTCCGTTTTCGCTTAGAGATCGTGCTAAAACTTGGTTTTTCGTCTTTGCCTAAAAATAGTATTGATTCATGGAATAAGTGCAAAGATGATTTTATCTCTAAGTATTTTCCTCCCGCTAAGATCATCTCTCTTAGAAACGATATTATGAATTTTAAGCAACTTGATCATGAACATGTTGCACAATCTTGGGAGAGGATGAAATTAATGATTCGCAATTGCCCTACTCATGGATTAAATTTATGGATGATGATACAAAAAAATTTATGCCGGATTGAATTTTGCTTCTAGAAATCTTTTAGATTCGGCCGCGGGAGGCACTTTTATGGTAATCACTTTAGGAGAAGCTACTAAAATCCTAGATAATATTATGGTTAATTATTCTCAATGGCACACCAAAAGATCTACTAGTAAAAAGGTTCATGCGATAGAAGAAATTAATGTTTTGAGTGGAAAGATAGATGAACTTATGAAATTGTTTGCTAATAAGAGTGCTCCTATTGATCCTAATGATATGCCTTTGTCTACTTTGATTGAGAATAACAATGAATCTATGGATGTGAATTTGGAGGAATAATTTTGGTAACAACGAGTATAGAGGAAACTTTAATCCTAGACCATTTCCTAGTAATTCCTCTAATAATTATGGTAATTCCTACAACAACTCTTATTGAAATTTTAATAAGATGCCCTCTGATTTTGAGATTAGTGTTAAAGAGTTTATGATTTCTCAAAATAATTTCAATGCTTTGCTTGAAGAAAAATTGCCTAAGATTGATGAATTGGCTAGGAACGTGGATAGATTTTCTCTTGATGTTGATTCTTTGAAACTTAGATCTATTCCACCTAAGCATGATATCAATGAGTCTCTCAAAGCCATGAGAATTTCCATTGATGAGTGCAAAGAAAGGACTGCTAGGATGCGTGCTAAGAAAGATTGCTTTGTAAAAGCGTGTTCTTCTAGTTTCCATGATAATAATGATGAAGATCTAAAAGTTATTGTTGTGTCCCCTATTAAATCTTTGTTTTGCAATATGAATCTTTATAATAATGGGACTAGAGATGAGTCAACTTTAGTTAAAAGGCGTCCCAATGATTCAGAGTTTTTAGATCTTGATGCAAAATTTGGTAAAAGTGGGATTGGAGAGGTCAAAACTTTACATAGGAATGAACTCACTATTTTGGATTTCAAGGAATTTAATTATGATAATTGTTCTTTAGTATATTGTATTTCCTTGTTGCAATCCGTGTTGAATTCTCCTCACGCTTACAGTCAAAATAAAGCTTTTACCAAACATATCGTTGATGCTTTGATGCAATCTTATGAAATAAAACTTGAGTTAGAAGTTTCTATCCCTAGAAAACTTTATGATGACTGGGAACCTACTATTAAAATTAAAATTAAAGATCATGAATGCTATGCTTTCTATGATTTGGGTGCTAGTGTTTCCACGATTCCAAAAACTTTATGTGATGTGCTAGGTTTCCGTGAATTTGATGATTGCTCTTTAAACTTGCACCCTGCGGATTCCACTATTAAGAAACCTATGTGAAGGATTAATGATGTTCTTATTGTTGCAAATAGGAATTATGTGCCCGTAGATTTCATCGTTCTTGATATAGATTGCAATTTTTCATGTCCTATTATTCTTGGTAGACCTTTCCTTAGAACGATCGGTGCAATTATTGATATGAAGGAAGGAAATATTATATTCCAATTTCATTAAGGAAAGGCATGGAACACCTTCCTAGGAATAAAATCAAATTACCATATGAATCTATTATGAGAGCCACTTATGTATTGAATACCAAAGATGGCAATACTTAGATGTATTCTCGCTTTTATGCCTAGCTAGGGCGTTAAACGATAGCGCTTGTGTGGAGGCAACCCAATTTTATTTTTGTTCCTTGATTTTTGTTACTGTTTAGTAATAAATAATTCATCTAGCTTCTGTTTAGATGTGGTTTTATGTTTTAATTAGTGTTTGTGCCAAGTAGAACCTATAGGATCATCTTGGGTGATAGTTAATTTGATCTTGCTGAAAAACAGAAACTTTTGCACGCACGAGAATAATTTTAATAAATCACAGAAACGTGATTTTCAGTTGATTCTTTTTTCAATAGATTAATAGACAAATTTACTAGGACTTCCTATTTTAGTAGGATTCTTAGGGTTCCAGAAGTATTCGAAAGTTACAGATTACTACAGACTGTTCTGTTTTTGTGTGTTGTTTGCTTATTTTGATGAATCTATGGCTAGTATCGGGGGGTATGAACCATAGAGAAGTTGGAATATAGTAGGTTTAACACAAATATAAATAAATAATGAGATCATTACAGTACCTTAAAGTGGTGGTTTGCTTTCTTGCATTAACGGAGCTCATGAGATTTTCTGTTGAGTTTTGTGTTGTGAAGTTTTCAAGTTTTGGGTAAAGATTTGACGGACTATGGAATAGGGAGTGGCAAGAGCCTAAGCTTGGGGATTCCCATGGCACCCCAACATAATTCAAGGACAACAAAAAGCCTAAGCTTGGGGATGCCCTGGAAGGCATCCCCTCTTTCGTCTTCGTCCATCGATAACTTTACTTGGAGCTATATTTTTATTCACCACACGGTATGTGTTTTTCTTGGAGCATCTTGTATGATATGAGTCTTTGCTTTTTATTTTACCATAATCATCCTTGCTGTACACACCTTTTGGGAGAGACACACATGATTCGGAATTTATTAAAATACTCTATGTGCTTCACTTATATCTTTCGAGCTAGACAATTTTGCTCTAGTGCTTCACTTATATCTTTTTAGAGCACGGCGGTGGTTTTATTTTGTAGAAATTATTGATCTCTCATTCTTCACTTATATTATTTTAAGAGTATTTTAGAATAGAATGGTATTTGCTATGGTTATAAAATTAGTCCTAATATGATGGGCATCCAAGTTGGGTATAATAAAAACTATCATAGAAAGTGCATTGAATACTATAATCAATTTGATACTTGATAATTGTTTTGAGATATAGAGGTGGTAATGTTAGAGTCATGCTAGTTGGGTAATTATGAAATTGAGAAATACTTGTGTTAAAGTTGGCAAGTCCCGTAGCATGCACGTATGGTAAAATTTGTGTAACAAATTTGTACCATGGGGTGCTCTTTGATTGTGTTCCTTATGTGTGGAGGTCGGGATCGCGCGATGGTTAACTCCTACCAACCCTTCCCCTAGGAGCATGTGTAGTAGTAATTTGCTTCGAGGGCTAATA
Source organism: Triticum dicoccoides (assembly GCF_002162155.2). Taxonomy (NCBI): domain Eukaryota; kingdom Viridiplantae; phylum Streptophyta; class Magnoliopsida; order Poales; family Poaceae; genus Triticum; species Triticum dicoccoides. The sequence goes on along the minus strand of NC_041387.1, from coordinate 114,598,060 downwards.
AACTTTTGCAATAAGTATATGAGTTCTTTATGACTAATGGAGTCCATGGATTATACGCACTCTTACCCTTCCATCATTGCTAGCCTCTACGGTACCGTGCATTGCCCTTTCTCATCTTGAGGTTTGGTGCAAACTTCGCCAGTGCATCCAAACCCCGTGATACGATACACTCTATTACACATAAACCTCCTTATATCTTCCTCAAAACAGCCATCGTACCTACCTATTATGGCATTTCCATAGCCTTTCCGAGATATATTGCCATGCAACTTTCCACCGTTCCATTTATTATGGCACGCTCCATCATTGGCATATTGCTTTTGCATGATCATGTAGCTGACATCATATTTGTGGCAAAGCCACCTTCATAATTCTTTCATACATGTCGCTCTTGATTCATTGCATATCCTGGTACACCGCCGGAGGCATTCACATAGTCATATTTTGTTCTAAGCATTGAGTTGTAATTCTTGAGTTGTAAATCAATAAAAGTGTGATGATCTTCATTAGTAGAGCATTGTCCCAAGTGAGGAAAGGATGATGGAGACTATGATTCCCCCACAAATCGGAATGAGACTCCAGAGTTTATGAAAAATAAATGAGGCCAAAGAAGCCCAAATAAAAAGAGAGGCCAAAGAAGCCCACCAAAATAAAAAATAAAAGAGAGAGAGAAAAAGAGAGAAGGGAGAACGTTACTATCCTTTTTCAACACTTGTGCTTCAAAATAGCACCATGATCTTCATGATAGAGAGTCTCCTATGTTGTCACTTTCATATACTAGTGGGAATTTTTCATTATAGAACTTGGCTTGTATATTCCAATGATGGGCTTCCTCAAAAATGCCCTAGGTCTTCGTGAGCAAGCAAGTTGGATGCAGACCCACTTAGTTTCTTTTGTTGAGCTTTCATACATTTATAGCTCTAGTGCATCCGTTGCATGGCAATCCCTAATCCTCATGTTGACATCAATTGACGGGCATCTCCATAGCCCGTTGATTAGCCTCATCAATATGAGACTTTCTCCTTTTTTGTCTTCTCCACACAACCTCCATCATCATATCCTATTCCACCCATTGTGCTATATCCATGGCTTACGCTCATGTATTGCGTGAGAGTTAAAAAGCTGAAGCGCGTTAAAAAGTATGAACCAATTGCTTGGCTGAAGTCGGGGTTGTGCATGATGGGAGTATTTTGTGTGACGAAAATGAAGCATGGCCTAACTTATGATTTTGTAGGGATAAGCTTTCTTTGGCTATGCTATTTTGATAAGACGTGATTATTTGTTAGTATGCTTGAAGTATTACTATTTTTTATGTCAATATGAACTTTTATCTTGAATCATTTGGATCTGAACATTCATGCCACAATAAAGAAAATTACATTGAGAATTATGCTAGGTAGCATTCCACATCAAAAATTCCGTTTTTATCATTTACCTACTCGAGGACGAGCAGGAATTAAGCTTGGGGATGCTTGATACATCTCCAACATATCTATAATTTTTTATTGTTCCATGCTATTATATTACCTGTTTTGGATGTTTATGGGCTTTACAATACACTTTTATATCATTTTTGGGACTAACCTATTAACCGGAGGCCCAACCCAAATTGTTGTTTTTTGCCTATTTAGGTGTTTTCAAGAAAAGGAATATCGAACGGAGTCCAAACGGAATGAAACCTTCGGGAGAGATATTTTTGGAACAAACGCAATCCAGGAGACTTGGAGTGGACGTCAAGAAGTAAACGAGGTGGTCACGAGGGTCTAGGGCGTGCCCTAGGGGGGTGAGCGCGCCCCCCACCCTCGTGAGCCCCTCGTGGCTCCCCTGACGACTTCCTTCGCCTATATATATCAACGTACCCCGAAAACATCCAGGAGCACCACGAAAACCTATTTCCACCGCCGCAACCTTCTGTACCAGTGAGATCCCATCTTGGAGCCTTTTCCGGTGCTCCGTCGGAGGGGGAATCGATCACGGAGGGCTTCTACATCAAACCCAAAGCCTCTCCGATGAGTTGTGAGTAGTTTACCACATACCTTCGGGTCCATAGTTATTAGCTAGATGGCTTCTTCTCTCTCTTTGAATCTCAATACAATGTTCTCCTCGTTCTTCTTGGAGAACTATTTGATGTAACTCTTTTTGCGGTGTGTTTGTCGAGATCCGATGAATTGTGGGTTTATGATCAAGTTTATCTATGAGAAATATTTGAATCTCCTCTGAATTCTTTTATGTATGATTGGTTATCTTTGCAAGTCTCTTCGAATTATCAGTTTGGTTTGGCCTACTAGATTGATCTTTCTTGAAATGGGATAAGTGCTTAGCTTTGGGTTCAATCTTGCGGTGTCCTTTCCCAGTGACAGCAGGGGCAGCAAGGCATGTATTGTATTGTTGCCATTGTAACGCCCCAGATACAACTTTCCATATTCGCAACTCCAACTCTAGACTTTTCCGGAGATGTGATATGTTATTTCCCCCGTGGTTGGGTTTTTGTCTGTTGTTTTGCGTTTTGTTCTTGTCTTGCATTTCATCTCATAGCATCATGCGCATTGCATCTGCATGTTTTCTTAAAATTTGCATCCGCTCATAGTTGCCGCTCCTCGCATCTCTCCGTTGCGTTTGTTGGCCGTTCTGAGACCGACCGGGTTTTCGATTCCCTCTTGTCAAACCGCCTAACCTCTCTGCACAACCACCGACCCCCTCTTCCGTGCGTCCGAAAAACTTGCCCGAACCCGAACCGGTATGTCGTCACCATTGGATCCGGATCATCCCCAAACATCTATAAAATATCTGCGTTTATTTGTTGGACTCCCCTAAGCCATTTATATCGACCGTTCGATTTTAATCGGATGATCCAAAAAACCTCTTCTTTTCCCTATATTAAGACCCCTAGTCCAAATATGGGCAAACCCTAACTTCTAGGGAGATGTCCCATCCCGCCGCCACTCCACAAAATCCTCTCGGGATCCCCCTCCCTCGATCCCACAACCTCCTCCCACCTCGGGATCCATCTCCACCCAATCGAACCCCCGCCTCCATTTCCGTGCCCGACCAACCTCCTCTGGCCGCAGCCCCGCGTCTCCACGCTCGTGCCCGAGCAGGAGCTCCTCGAGACGGAGCTCATCCAGCAGGCCCCTTGCCTCCCTCGATCCATCTCGTCCCCGTGCCCGAGATCCAGTCCTCCAACGCGCTCGGCCTCCACCATCTTCCTCGCCTCTGCCTCGACGTCGCCGGCGACCACCTTCAGCAGGACCCTGCGCCCCTGCCTCTCCCTTCCTTTTCCTTCTCTCCTCCCTCTCTCACCTGCTCCCTCTGTTCGTGCAACAGGGAGCCCCGAGGAGTTTGCGCCGGCCATCCTCACCTCCCGCGCCCGGACGACGTCGTCCTCGAGCTCCCCGACGCCGGTCCTCGCCAGCAGCACCCCGGCGCCGCGCGCCCATGCCTTCCTCCCCACGCCCGGATCTGCTGCCGCCCCGTCTTCACCCTGCCGGAGTTGCCCCGCCGTCGCCAAATTCCATGCCGCCGCTGCTCTGCTTTGAGCCACATCCTGCATCGGGCGAACGCTCGAGCGTTGACTGCGCCTCGCTCAACCGCGCGCCTGGGCTGCCTCCCCTCCAGCGCCAAGGCCCATCGCCCTTCCAGCCTCCCTCTCCATTGAACCGGGCCAAAGCCCATGGTGAGCTCCCCACACAGCCCCTCCTCTCTGTTCAGCCCAACAGTGCTCCAGATTCAGCCCATGTGTACTTTTTTTCCTGCGCTGCTAATTTGTCTAATTATCCCAGGATTTTCATAATTGCAGAAAACCCCCTGTTGTTCATGCATATAATAACTCCTCAACCGTGCATCATATTAAAATGATTTCAACATGTAAAATGCTTAGAATTTTGTGTAGATTAATAATATGCCACTTTCATCTATGTTAAAAATGTTTAAAATGCTGTTTGCATTTAATTTGCTTAAATGCCATGTTAAAATGATTTATTTCATAACTAATTAACCGTAACTCAGTTTTTAATAAACTTTATATGTAAATGGGGTGGAAAAATGCCTAGTTTAACATGGTGGACCTTATTTTCCTGTTTAACAACCTTAAAATATGGTTTAGGGCAGAATAGTACCGAATTCATAAATATGCATATGAGGTTTTTCCGGAATTGTTGTTAGTTGTTCCGGCCTCATTTAAACTTGCCTAAATAGTTAGTTTTTCATATGCTTCACCCCTTGCCATGTTTAACAACATTTAATATTGTTTGGTAGCTTAAAGGAGATTAAACTAAATATGTCAATGTGGTGTTTTGTCAATATGCAACTCATTGCATATTGAGCTCCACTTAACTTGTAGTATTGTTTGTTGCACTTTGCCATGCCATGCCTCATTAAACCGGACATGCATCATACTTGTTTGTGCATCATGCCATGTTTATGCTTGTGCATTTACCATGTTGTTTGTTTCTTTCTGGTGTTGCTTCTTAGTTCCGGTAATGTTGCGATTGTGAGGATTCGTTCGACTACTCCCGTTCGTCTTCTTCATGGACTCGTTCTTCTTCCTAGCGGGATCTCAGGCAAGATGACCGCTACCCTGGATCTCACTACTATCATTTCTATGCTAGTTGCTTCGTTCTATCGCTTTGTTGCGCTACCTATCACTTGCTCTTCAAGCCTCCCAAATTTGCCATGTCAGCCTCTAACCTTTTTCCCCTTCCTAGCAAACCGTTGCTTGGCTATGTTACCGCTTTGCTCAGCCCCTCTTATAGCGTTGTTAGTTGCAGGTGAAGGTGAAGATTGCCCCATGATGGACAGGATTATGTTGGGATATCACAATATCTCTTATATTATTAATGCATCTATATACTTGGTAAAGGGTGGAAGACTCGGCCTTATGCCTGGTGTTTTGTTCCACTCTTGCCGCCCTAGTTTCCGTCATACTGGTGTTATGTTCCCGGATTTTGCGTTCCTTACGCGATTGGGTGATTTATGGGACCCCCTTGACAGTTCGCTTTGAATAAAACTCCTCCAGCAAGGCCCAACCTTGGTTTTACCATTTGCCTCACCTAGCCCTTTTTCCCTTGGGTTTCCGGAGCCCGAGGGTCATCTTTATTTTAGCCCCCCCGGGCCAGTGCTACTTCAAGTGTTGGTCCGAACTGAGCTGCCTGCGGGGCCACCTCGGGGCAACTTGAGGGTTGGTTTTACTCGTAGCTAGTCTCATCCGGTGTTGCCCTAAGAACGAGATATGTGCAGCTCCTATTGGGATTTGTCGGCACATCGGGCGGCTTTGCTGGTCTTGTTTTACCATTGTCGAAATGTCTTGTAAACCGGGATTCTGAGTCTGATCGGGTCTTCCTGGGAGAAGGTATATCCTTCGTTGATCGCGAGAGCTTATCATGGGCTAAGTTGGGACACCCCTGCAGGGTATTATCTTTCGAAAGCCGTGCCCGCGGTTATGGGCAGATGGGAATTTGTTAATGTACGGTTGTAGATAACTTGACACCAGATCCGAATTAAAATGCATCAATCGTGTGTGTAGCCGTGATGGTCTCTTCTCGGCGGAGTCCGGGAAGTGAACACGGTTTTGGGTTATGTTTGACGTAAGTAGGAGTTCAGGATCACCTCTTGATCATTACTAGTTGACGATCGTCCCTTTTGCTCCTCTTCTCGCTCTTATTTGCGTATGTTAGCCACCATATATGCTTAGTCGCTGCTGCTACCTCACCACTTTACCCATTCCTTTCCCATTAAGCTTTGCTAGTCTTGATACCCATGGTAATGGCATTGCTGAGTCCTCGTGGCTCACAGATTACTACAACAACAGTTGTAGGTGCAGGTTTCGCGATGATCATGATGCGAGAGCGATGTTTGCTTGTTTTGGAGTTCTTCTTCGGCTTCGTCTTTGATCAGGGGATAGGTTCCAGGTCAGCAGCCTGGGCTAGCAGGGTGGGTGTCGTTTGAGTTTCTATTTGTGTTTCATCCATAGTCGGATGTTGATCTTATGTAAGATGATGTTGTATTCGTGTGGCACTGTATGCCTTTTGTATGTATCCCCATCTGTTATGTAATGTTGATGTAATGATATCCACCTTGCAAAAGCGTTTCAATATGCGGGTCTATCCTTGGTGGGACCTTCGAGTTCCTTTTGGATAGGGTCGCATATTGGGCATGACAGCCATCGAGGATAAAAAGATGGGGTTTATATCATATTGCTTGAGTTTATCCCTATACGTCATGTCATCTTGCCTAATGCGTTACTCTGTTCTTATGAACTTAATACTCCAGATGCATGTTGGATAGCGGTCGATGTGTGGAGTAATAGTAGTAGATGCAGAATCGTTTTGATCTACTTGTTGCGGACATGATACCTATATACATGACCATGCCTAGATATTCTCATAACTATGCACTTTTCTATCAATTGCTCGACAGTAATTTGTTCACCCACCGTAATACTTTTGCTATCTTGAGAGAAGCCACTAGTGAAACCTATGGCCCCCGGGTCTATTTTCCATCATATAAGTTTCCAATCTACTTTATTTTTCCATCTTTACTTTTCAATCTATATCATAAAAATATGAAAAATATTTATCTGATCTTATTATCTCTATCGGATCTCACTTTCGCAAGTGACCGTGAAGGGATTGACAACCCCTTTATCGCGTTGGTTGCGAGGTTCTTGTTTTTTGTGTAGGTACGAGGGACTTGCGTGGAGCCTCCTACTGGATTGATACCTTGGTTCTCAAAACTGAGGGAAATACTTACACTACTTTGCTGCGTCACCCTTTCCTCTTCAAGGGAAAACCAACGCAGTGCTCAAGAGGTAGCAATCTTGTTTGATGCGAGACGGTTATTCATATAAATCAAAGAATAATGGTTGCTCTATTTATATGAGTAATATCTTTTATGGTCATGCACCCTTGATGAGTGGTCTATTTTTATTGAATCTCGATAGTGATGATACCCATATTCATAATATTGAAGCAAAATATGCAAAGTTGATAATGATAGTGCAACGTATTTGTGGCACTGCCGTTTGGGTCATATCAGTGTAAAGCACATGAAGAAACTCCATGCTGATGGACTTTTGGAATCACTTGATTATGAATCACTTGGTGCTTGCGAACCGTGCCTTATGGGTAAGATGACTAAAACTCCGTTCTCCAGAACAATGAGCTACTGACTTATTGGAAATAATACATACCGATGTATGCGGTCCAATTAGTGTTGAGGCTCGTGGCGGGTATCGTTATTTTCTTACCTTCACAGATGGTTTGGGCAGATATGGTTATATCTACTTAATGAAGCATAAGTCTGAAACATTTGAAAAGTTTAAAGAATTTCTGTAACATCCCAATTTTCCTAAATTAGGATGTTATTAGATCATACATATGCATATCATATTTTCCATGCATTATTTGCTCTTCTGCAATATTCTTTTCATTATGCAACTAAGGGCAATTTATTGGAGTGGAGATAACATGACTTCTCCCCTGTTTAAAAATGTTCATAATGTCAAGAATATTATTTCCAGTTCATCTGTTATGTTCTGGTATTTTTATTAGTCACCAAAGTATTTTATTTGACTGTTTTGTTGCTGTTTGAGTGGCCTATTGCATCAAAAATTATTTTACAAAATTGCATTAGAGTTGGAACTAGTGTTCCTGTAGTTTATAGCTGTAGAGAAATTTTTACTGTGTGTCTAGGTATTTTTATTTAGAATTTATATTGTGTATTTTATTTTATTTATTTTTAGTTTTGCTGCTGTAGTTTTTTGGTTTAAAACAAAAAGAAGGAAAACGCAGCAGCGCCGCCCGTGCCCGACCCGCATCGCCCGACCCGCATCGCCCGACCCGCGCCCCTGTTCGTCCCCTCCACCGAGCCGGACACCGTGCGCACGCACGCCGAGGCCGAGCCGGATCGTCCCGCGCCCCTGGTCGACCCCGCGCGCGCTCGAGACCCCGTATGCGGGCAAAAACCCTCGACGAACCCTACCGCAGCCTTCTCCCCTTCGCCACTCGTCCACGCGTAGCCATAGGGCAAAACGGATCTCGCTGGAGGAACTCGAGACCGCCGCCGTTCGTCGCTCCGTTCCGTCGCCGTAAGAGCATCTCCAGCCACATTGTCTGCTTCACTTGTTTCCCCGCTCGAAGCCGCCCTCACCTGACGTCTTTGTGTTGCCGAAAACGCAGCAAAGGGAGAGGAGCAAGCCGAGCCGACGCACCGGAGCAGCCGCTGTTCACATCCTCGCCGCCCTCAGTAGAGTACGCCCCGTCGCCGTTTGACATCACCTCCGCCTCCGCCGCTCGACACCGCACCCGCCCGTCACTTCCCCATCGCCGGAGAGTCGCCGGAGGAGCGCCACCGCCGACGCCCGAGCCACCGCCGTCGTTTTCCTCTGTACATGGTGAGCACGCGCGCATGCAAATTTTCCAACCAATCACGCGTTGACACTTGGCACCGCTACAGTAAACGCCACAGTAACCTCTACAGTAATTCCCAGAACAGAGTTTTCTTCTGTTTTATTTTCAGGTTTTCATCCAAAATTCAATTAGCTATATCTTTTAGTGTATAAGTCCAAATTAGGTAATTCTTTTTCCTATGCACTCACAAAAGTCAGCACATTATCACAGTACCAACTTTGCACATGTTTGCACTATTCAAATTTGAATTCGTTCGAATTTGAATTAAACCTTCCAGAGACCGTAACTCTTAAACCGTTTATCGGAATCGAGTGATTCTTTTTGTGTTGTGACCGTAGTGCAATTTAGATGCTGTTAAGCTTCTGTTGTTGAGTTTTAAAATTGTTTTTCTTGCTGTTGGTTATTTTTTGATTCTTTTCGTGTTCCGGTGATTGATTTGTTGAATTGTGTGAAACGTGTAGATTGTCCGGAGTGTGACGCGAACTATTGTCAGGAGTGTGACCTTCTGAACCAGAACCAAGGCAAGTTACATATTGATCATCCTTTACCTATTATTTTCTATGCATGTAGTTATATCACACTATGAATATATGCATGTATAGGATTACTATATTATTTTTGCTATGATGTTGAGCTATCTTCCCATCTTTTGCAAATCGTGGTAGTTGTAGTTTGCTATGCTTTGTAGACGGGGGTGGTTCGTGTATACATTGAGTGTATGTGAGGATTATATATATATATAACAATTGAGTAGTAACTCAGGATTTAACTCACCTTTGGGCGAAAGTGGTATTGCTTGGTGTTGAGGGAAGGCATCATGGGGTCTTGCACCTTTTCTAAGGCCTTGCGCCCATGAGAGTGCACCCTAAGTGGAATGCCGCCCAGGTTCAAAAAGATCAGACAGACTTAGTGACTAGTAGCTTCCATGTGCGAACACTGGCTATATGGGCTCTGGCTTAGTTGATCAGTTGTTGGAACCCTTGCCCAAACAGTGTCGACAGATGTAGCTTATGTAGGTGGGATGTGGCCGTCAGGTGGTTAAGGGAACCTCTTCTGAAAGACTTCGTCTCAATCTTCGGATTGGGTCCAGTGGGTAAAGCGTACTAAACTCTGCAGAGTATTAAAACTAATCATGATTAGCCGTGCCCCCGGTTATGGGTAAATTTGAGCCACTATGCCATTATAGTTGTTGGATGATCTTGACAGATGTGACACTTAATAATATTTGTGGGCAACTTAATAAAAGGGTAGGTTGGAGTTGATTTTGCCAACTCAACCTTGTGTATTTAATTGTAGTAATAAAAGAACTAAATAAATTATTTGACTATTAGGTAGTTATTAGGATAAAATCAGATTTATGCAAAAATAAACCCTCAAGCCTTCCTTTGTTGTACTATGCATATACATGTAGGTCTGCTATTATTACTCCTGTGTAACTTGCCAATACATTCAAAGTATTGACCTATATGGCTGCAACGTCTTATGTTGCAGGATATTCAGATGAAGAGTAAGGTACCGTTAGGGTCGCGAGTTTGCACTCAGCATCGCCAGTGGGCTATGATGGGACTCATCATTATTTGCTGCTACATTTCCGTTGTTTGATTGAATAAAGCTAGCCAAGTGCTATGCAGATTGTTTTATTTTATACATTCTGGATCATACGTTGTAATAAATGATGCACTTGCTATTCTGGTATTCATCTATACTGTGTGTGCTAGCGAGTTCGATCCAGGGACTAGCACGGTAAGCACAGAGACTCAAATCCTTCGAGATTTGGTCGTTACAATTTCAGAGTGAAGTGAAAAATCATTGTAACAAGAAAATAAAGTTTCTACGATCTGATCATGGAGGAGAATATTTGAGTTACGAGTTTAGTCTTCATTTGAAATAACATGGGATAGTTTCACAACTAACGCCACCTAGAACACCACAGTGTAATGGTGTCTCCGAACATCGTAACCATACTTTATTGGATATGGTGAGATCTATGATGTCTCTTACTGATTTACTGCTATCGTTTTGGGGTTATGCTTTAGAGACGACTGCATTCACTTTAAATAGGGCACCTTCAAAATCCGTTGAGACGACGCCTTATGAACTGTGGTTTGGCAAGAAATGAAAGTTGTCGTTTCTTAAAGTTTGGGGCTGCGATGCTTATGTGAAAAAACTTCAACCTGGTAAGTTCAAACCCAAATCAGAGAAGTGCGTCTTCATAGGATACCCAAAGGAAACTGTTGGGTACACCTTCTATCACAGATCCGAAGGCAAAATCTTTGTTGCTAAGAATGGATCCTTTCTAGAGAAGGAGTTTCTCTCGAAAGAAGTGAGTGGGAGGAAAGTAGAACTTGATGAGGTAATTGTACCTTCTCCCTTGTTGGAAAGTAGTTCATCATAGAAATCAGTTCCAGTGATTCCTACATGATGACCCACAAGTGTAGGGGATCTATCGTAGTACTTTCGATAAGTAATAGTGTCAAACCCAACGAGGAGCAGAAGGAAATGATAAGCGGTTTTCAGTAAGGTTTTCTCTGCAAGTACTGAAATAGTAGGTGATAGATAATTTTGTGATAAGATAAATAGTAGCGAGCAAAAAGTAAATAAAGTAAATAAAGTGCAGCAAGGTGGCCCAATCCTTTATGTAGCAAAGGATAAGCCTGAACAAATTCTAATAATGAGGAAGGAGCTCCCGAGGACACATTGGGAATTATCGTCAACCTAGTTTTCATCACGTTCATAAGATTCGCGTTCAGTACTTTGATAACTTGATATGTGGGTGGACCGACACTTGGGTACTGCCCTAACTTGGACAAGCATCCCACTTATGATTAACCCCTATTGCAAGCATCCACAACTACAAAAAGGAGTATTAAGGTAAACCTAACCACAACATTAAACATATGGGCCCATATCAACCCCTAAGGAAGCAACACATAAACTAGGGTTTAAGCTTCTGTCACTCTAGCAAGCCATCATCTACTTATTACTTCCCTATGCTTTCCTCTAGGCCCAAATAATGGTGAAGTGTCATGTAGTCGATGTTCACATAACACCACTAGAGGAAAGACAACATACATCTCATCAAAGTATCGAATGAATACCAAATTCACATGACTACTAATAGCAAGACTTAACCCATGTCCTCAGGAACAAACGTAACTACTCACAAAGCATATTCATGTTCATAATCGGAGGATTAATAATATGCATAAAGGATCTGAACATATGATCTTCCACCAAGTAAACCAATTAGCATCAACTACAAGGAGTAATCAACACTACTAGAAACCCACAGGTACCAATTTGTGGTTTTGATACAAGATTGGATACAAGAGATGAACTAGGGTTTTGAGAGGAGATGGTGCTGGTGAAGATGTTGATGGAGATTGACCCCCTCTCGATGAGAGGATCGTTGGTGATGACTTCCCCCTCCCGTAGGGAAGTGTCCCCGGCAGAACAGCTCCGCCAGAGCCCTAGATTGATTCCGCCAAGGTTCCGCCTCGTGGCGGCGGAGTTTCGTCCCGTAAGCTTGCCCACAATTTTTTCCAGGGTAAGGGTGATGATATAGCAGAAGATGGACGCCGGAGGCCCACCAGGGGGCCCATGAGATAGGGGACCGCGCCCTATAGGGGGGGCGCCCCCTGTCTCTTGGACAGGGTGTGGGCCCCCTGGCCTATTTCTTTTGCTCATAAATTCTTAATAAATCCAAAAAGTTGTTTCGTGGAGTTTCAGGACTTTTGGAGTTGTGCAGAATAGGTTTCCAATGTTTGCTCCTTTTCCAGCCAGAATTCTAGCTGCCGGCATTCTCCCTCTTCATGGTAAACCTTATAAAATAAGAGAGAATAGCCATAAGTATTGAGATATAATGTGTAATGACAGTCCATAATGCAATAAATATTGATATAAAAGCATGATGCAAAATGGACATATCAACTCCCCCAAGCTTAGACCTCGCTTGTCCTCAAGCGGAAGCCGAAATCGAAAAATATGTCCACATGTTTAGAGATAGAGGTGTTGATAAAAATAAAATACGGACATGACGGAATCATGATCATTCTAATAACAGTAACATATATAGATTTTGTCATATGATTTCCTATGCTCAAGTAATAAGCAATTCACAATGTAAAGTATGGTTCATAAACTTCATTGGGAACTAACAAACTGTAATCTCGGTCATTGAAGCAATTGCAATTTATCATAACATCAGAAAGAGTCAATAATAGAGCTTTTCAACAAGCTCACATACTCAACTATCTCGCAGTCTCCCATAATTGCTAACACTCATGCAATACTTGTGGTTATAGAGTTTTAGCCGGACACTGAGAAAGATAGGGGCTTATTGTGTTGCCTCCCAACGTATTCACCTTTAGGTGATGTCAACAATAATAGCCTATGACAACTTACATCTAATTGGATATATGTATCATGATCTTTCAAACACGAGGATCTTGCCAAAGGATAAAATGAAAAAGGGGAAAGGTGAGGATCACCTTGACTCAAGCATAAAGTAAAAACATAAAGTAAAACATAGGCCCTTCGCAGAGGGAAGCAGAGGTTGTCATGCGCATTTAGGGTTGATGCACGAAATCTTAATGCAAAAGAACGTCACTTTGTATTGCCCCTTGTATGTGGACCTTTATTATGCAATCCGTCGCTTTTATTACTTCCACAACAAGTTCGTACAAAGCTTATTTTCTCTGCACTAATAAGTCATACATATTTAGAGAGCAATTTTTTATTGCTTGCACCGATGACAACTTACTTGAAGGATCTTACTCAATCCATAGGTAGGTATGGTGGACTCTCATGGCAAAACTGGGTTTGAGGATATTTGGAAGCACAAGTAGTATCTCTACTTGGTGTAAGGAATTTGGCTAGCAAGAGGGGGAAAGGCAAGCTCAACATGTTTGGAAGGTCAATGACAATATAGTTTAACTGAGATGTCGGAAAACATAAACCATTACGTTGTCTTCCTTGTCCAACATCAACTCTTTTAGCATGTCATACTTAATGAGTGTCTCACAATCATAAAAGATGTCCAAGATAATATATCTATATGTGAACCCCTCTTTCCTTATCACTTCCTATTAATTGCAATGATGACCAAGGCTACGTTCATCAACTCTCAACAATTTTTATACCTCATACTTTCTATGTGTGAAGTTATCACTATCCATAAGATCAATATGAACTCTTTTGTTCTTTCTACTTTCTCAATATCACAGCAACATAGCAAAGCCCTTGACTCAACACTAATCTTTACTATAGATAGCACACGGACTCTCTTACATAAAGAGATCACAATGCAAAGCTCAAAACTACTTGATATCAAAACTTCAATCTACTAGATCAAGATACTACTAAAAAGATCGAACTAAATAAAGGTGTAAAGATAGGAGTGTGATGGTGATACGATACCGGGGCACCTCCCCCAAGCTTGGCAGTTGCCAAGGGGAGTGCCCATACCCATGTGATTATTTCCTCGGAGGTGGTGATGACGGTGGATAATCGCACATCAAGCGTAAAAGCTCCTCCAACTTGCGGATAATGCCCTTGAGCCCAGCAATATGATCCTTCAACAAAATATTCTCTTGTGTGAGATACTTGTTCTGCATGCGGGCTAACTCAATCATCTTGAAAGCTTCAATCTCTGTTGGAGTGAAAAGTGTAGGACCTTGAAGTATGTCTAGATGGGGGGTGATTAGACTACTTGACCAATTAAAAACTTAACCTTTTCCCAGTTTTAGAGTTTGGCAGATTTTAGCAACTTTGGACAAGTCAAGCAATCATCACGCAATTCAAGCAAGCATGCAAAGAGTATATAGCCAGCGGAAATTAAAGCATGCAACTTGCAAGAAAGTAAAGGGAAGGGTTTGGAGGATTTAAATGCAGTTGGAGACACAGATGTTTTTGTCGTGGTTCCGATAGGTGGTGATATCGTACATCCACATTTATGGAGACTTCAACCCACAAGGGTAACGGTTGCGCGAGTCCACGGAGGGCTCCACCCACGAAGGGTCCACGAAGAAGCAACCTTGTCTATCCCACCATGGTCGTCGCCCACGAAGGACTTGCCTCACTAGCGGTAGATCTTCATGAAGTAGGCGATCTCCTTGCCCTTACAAACTCCTTGGTTCAACTCCAACAATCTTGTCGGAGGCTCCCAAGTGACACCTAGCCAATCTAGGAGACACCACTCTCCAAGAAGTAACAAATGGTGCGTTGATGATGAACTCCTTGCTCTTGTGCTTCAAATGATAGTCTCCCCAACACTCAACTCTCTCTCATAGGATTTGGATCTGGTGGAAAGAAGAATTGAGTGGAAAGCAACTTGGCGAAGGCTAGAGATCAAGATTCATATGGTAGGAATGGAATATATTGGCCTCAACACATGAGTAGGTGGTTCTCTCTCAGAACTGGTAAGTTGGAAGTGTAGGTTTGTTCTGATGGCTCTCTCCACGAATGAATAGGAGGTGGAGGGGTATATATAGCCTCCACACAAAATCTAACCGTTACACACAATTTACCAATCTCGGTGGGACCGAATTCACAAACTCGGTCAGACCGATTTAGTAAACCTAGTGACCGTTAGGATTTTCGGTGGGACTGACATGCAACTTGGTAAGACCGATATGGTTAGGGTTGGGGAATAACATAATCTCGGTGAGACCGATTACACAAACTCGGTGAGACCGATTTTGGTAATTAGCTAACCAGAGAGTTGGTCAGGTAAACTCGGTGGGACCGATTCGCTCTTTTCGGTGAGACCAAAATGTTACGAAAGGGAAACAGAGAGTTTACATTGCAATCTCGGTGGGACCGATCGCTCACTTCGGTTAGACCGAAATGTTACGAAGGGAAACAGAGAGATTACAATCCCATCTCGGTGAGACCGAGATCCCTATCGGTGAGACCGATTTGCCTAGGGTTTGTGGCAGTGGCTATGACATTTGAACTCGGTGGCGCCGGATAGAAAGAATAGGTGTGACCGATTTTGACTTTAGGTTAGGGTCATATGAGGATGTGAGAAAGTAGTTAAGGGTATTTGGAGCATATCACTAAGCACATGAAGCAAGAGGCTCATTAAGCAACACCTCATCCCTCCTTGATAGTATTGGCTTTTCCTATAGACTCAATGTGATCTTGGATCACTAAAATGTAAAATGAAGAGTCTTGAGCTTTTGAGCTTGAGCCAATCCTTTGTCCTTGATATTTTGAGGGATCCACTTTCATCATCCATGCCATGCCATTCATTGAGCTTTCCTGAAATAATTGTCTTGGAATAGTATTAGCTCAATGAGCTATATGTTGTTATGAATTACCAAAACCACCTAGGGATAGTTGCACTTTCAGTCTCCCCCTTTTTGGTAATTCATGACAACATATAGATCAAAGCTTCGACAAATGATAATAAGATTGAAAAACATCGTCGCTTTGAGAAGTATGTGATAAGCAAGAGCTCCCCCTAAATTTGTGCATATTTTAAGATTTTCTTTGGACTGCAAATGCACAAGGAATTAGGCTCATGGGTTACTCTTCCATGTCACATACATCTTGGTGGAGCGCTCAAAATAATAAGGATTGAATACATGCACTCATCACCAAGCAAAGTGAATGATCATATAAGGATAGGTAAGATAATATCATCAAACATGCATAAGTGTAGCAAACACATGATCATCAAACACATGATCATCAATGTCTCACAGGTAATTGCATAGTATCTCAAGCAATCAAAAGCAAACAAGTTTAACCAAGAAGACAAGAGAGAACAAAAAATAGCAAATCTCTCTCTCGAAGCCTATGATCTATACATTTTTCTCCCCCTTTGGCAACAAGTTACCAAAAAGTTCATAGAAAATGCATAGTGCTAGATCGTCTCTCAGGCTTGGTCTTCAGGTGGTGGTGGTGTCCGGATAACTCCAAGAATGAAGGCTTCAGTCAATGTAGATGGAGCTGGAGGAGTTGGTGCTGGAGCTGGTTGCACTTGAGCTGTAGGAGCTGTAGCTGGTGCAGATGATGTGGCTCTGGTGTCTGTCACAGGCACTGCAGCTGACCTCTGAGCTCTAGGCAATCTGGCAAATGCATCAGTGGTTGTCTTGCCCTTCCTCTCCTGGATGTCATCCTGAAGCTGTTCCACAACTGACATAATCTCAGTTACTTTGACATCAAGATCATAGAATTTTTGTTCCATGATTCTTTCCAGGCTCTCCTGGTTTGAGTTAGGGTGGCCAACCCCTTCTCAATCCTCGGTGTTGATGCTATCAAGTAACCAAGCTGCTCTTGCTTGTTCTTCAAGAAATACTCAGATGCCTCCTCTTGAGTTGGCATCTTGGCAGCCTTCTCTTTCCTTGCTTTCTCCTTCTTCGCTTGAGCTTGCACTGATGATGGTTCATTCTCATTCATGACAACTTGATTGTCCTCAAAGTCTGGATAGAGAGCAAAACGTTCTTTATCCAACTGATATTTTCCTGTGCCCATCTTTGAGTTAATCAACTCCTGAATCTGTGGGGCATATCCACAACTTCTCTTCTGGTCTGCTGCAGTCCTCTTGATAGTTTCAACCATAAGGCTCATGACCTTGAATTTCTGGGGCACATCAAATACATGTAGCAAGTTAATTGCATGCCCTCTAATCATGTTGTGATCACCTAATTTGGGCAAAAGAGTGTGCCTTAAGATCTGGTTGATCGTAGGCAGCCCTGACAGAAGAAAATGAACTGATCCAAACTTGAAAATCTCAAGTGCTTCATCCGGGATCTCCTTGTACATATGTGACATTGAGTTATGATCCATTTTCTTCTTGGCATAAATATCCAAGTCATCTTCACTCTCCTCTGGGGCATTGATCAGACTTGCCCATTCCTCAATGGTTGACTGGTATCTCGTTCCTTCAGACATCCAAACTATCCTGTCATCTGGATAGAAATGTTCTATGGAGTAGAATTACATAATGAATTCATCATTCCAGTTGGTGAGTTTCTGCCCAACAAAATCTGCAACTACACAAGCAATGAAACTGTCTTGCACTCCAGGATAGTGTTCCTCATTTTCCTTCATGTAGGTCCAGTCGACCCACCTCATATCACACACTATGGGCTTCTTGTCCAACAAGATTGTCTCATAGAAGTCCTGCTGCTCCTTGGTATGGAACCTGTAATCAACAACAGTCCTTCTCCTGGTGGCATATGGATCTGACTCTCTCCATAGCCTCAACCCTAGATCTCTTCCGATCTTCCTGTTCTCAGCCACAGGATGAGCATCATTGTGGTCTGGGATCTTGGGTTTGAGCTTCCTTAAGATCTGCCCTTCTTCATCTTCCTCAGCAGCAACCTCAGGCATTGGGGCCTTGTTCTTCTCAGTTGCTGGTATACTCCTGGTATTTCTCTTTGGTGCAATCTTGGGCTTGGAGGCAGCTTTGGGTGCTTCTTTGGGCTTTGATGTTGCAACCCCTGACTTTATAGCATCACCGATCAGCTTTTGTGCCTTGGGTGCTGGTTCAGCAACCTCTTCTCCCTCTTCCATCATGGAAGGTTGACCAACAACTCTGGCCATGGTCTTCTTGACCCTTTCCTTCCTTTTGTTTCCTTCTGCAGCTGGCTCTTTGGGACCAGGCTTTTCAGGTACTTGAGTTGATCCTCTGGCTTTGGACATTGGTTGTCTTCCTGCTGGCCTTTTGATCTTCATGCCTGGCTTAACTGCAGTTGAACTGAGCACTTTCTTGAGCACTACCTTCTTGGAAGTAGCCTCATCTTCAACAGCCACATAATCCTCATCCTCAGAGTCTGAGGTTCTCTTCCTTCTTGCTCTTATGGCTGCTTTGGGCAAATTGCTGGGAGTGCTTCTGCTCCCCTCATCTGAGTTGCTAGAGGGACTAGTGCCCTCACTCATGTGAATCTGCTCTGCTGACTTGCTCTGACTATCACTTTGGTCTGACATACTGCACACACTGACTGCCGACCCTGTGAATAGTTATAGATGAGATAGAGTGGATGAGCATCACAAAATGCAAATTTTTTTGCAAAAGAATGATTCAAAAAAAACTTAGTTTTAGTTTCCACAGAAAGCATTTCGGATCTACCGATTTTCAAACTTGGTGATACCGAAGCAGTTTTGGAACCTAAACTAGTGAACTCGGTCAGACCGATTCATAGTTCGGTGGCACCGAGACTGCCATGGTTTCACAAAGTTCTAAAATTGGTCACACCGATTTGTAATTCTCGGTCAGACCGAGACTTACTAGTGCAATTGCGTTAGCCAAGTCGGTGGGACCGAGTTTTTCAACTCGGTGGGTTCGAGATGGTTTCAGCGGAAACCTAACCCTAAATTTTCGAATCACATCTATTCTAAGGATCGCATTGACTGGATAGGAGTGTTTCAATCGTGGCAAGATGCATTACGAACACAATGTGCTGAGAATTAGATGAGGATAGCACTATGATCGAGTTCATACCCTAGTTTGGCGGTGAACTCGCTACGGCGGCAACGGCGGAGAAGAAATCCATTGACGGCGGCGGAGACCAGCGACAGGAGGCGGCTGCGACGAAGTCGACGATCCGTAGACCTAGTAGGTAGAGCGAGCTATGCGCGGGCGAGGAGTTTTGGAGAAAGTTTTCCAAAATTTGCCCGTGAGTATATATAGCCCGACACTGTCGGTGTGACCAAGGGGAACAACTCGGTGGCACTGAGATGCATAACTGTTAATAGTTACAGCAACTCGGTGTGACCGAAAAGTTCAAATCGGTTGCACCGAGATGGAAAAGCTAGATCGACTTAGTGATCTCGGTTGGACCGAAATGGAGGAACCGGTCAGACCGAAAATCACAAAGAAGTTTTGGAAGTTTAAGTCTATGACGAATCGGGGACTCCGAGTGCTCCTCACACAGAGTGGTTTGAATCTGACTTGATCAAATTTTGTGATGTAGCATGAATAGAGTTTGAGACGACAAAAGCATAGATAGCTAGAGAAGGTTCTTAGGCACTCTTATCCATCCACTTGGCCAAAGAAAAAGAAGCCAATCAATCAAAACAACAAGTGGATGTCCTTGAATGAGTAAAATATGCAACCAACATTCTCACACAATAAAATGACAAATGAAATATGTGGCAAAGCATGCACAACCAATTCTAGCATCTATCAAACAATTGCCGATGACTAGGTCATCTATATATGAGTATATTGACTTAGGAGTCAAATGAGAACATTTGATCATAGGTCATACTCATCATTTAAGCTCAAGTGGGGTTACCACTTTTACATAATGCATTGATGTGTTCACACCATTAGAGTTGCATTGACTCAATTCTTTAGAGTTAAGCTCCCCCTAGATGTGAGATCCCCCCTTAGAGGGATGAACTAACCTTGGGTTTTGTCGATGATGAGTTCATGTAGGTGTTGAAGATGTGGATGCTCAATGTTGATGTAGATCTTTTGGAGCAATCCTTTGGAGTGAGTTGTACTTTCAATACCTACACGGGTTAGTCCCACAAGGAACAAACAAGAATATCCATAGACATAGAGTGATGCACACACAATATGATGTCCATGAAAACATTAGGTTACCTTGTCCCTTGCCTTACTAACATGAGGGTTTGTGACTCCTTGAACTAGTGCAAGATGTGGAAGTTGATTGCACTTGTCCTTGCCATAATGATATGAGTGAAGAATGTTGGTGGAGTCACCCTCAAGAACTCTCTAGTTCTTCTTCTTCGGGATCCACATCATCTTGATGGGAATCCTTGGTGTAGTAGTTGTGCTTGATGAAGTAGAACTTGACGTAGTCTTGGGAACCCACTTGACCAAGGCCTTAGGTGCTTCTTCAAATGCATCAATCTCCTCTTGAAGCTTGTCCTTGCCTTTATCCTTGTGGTCTTGTGGTGGAAGATCATCTTGTGCTTGTGTCCCCTTGAAGGAAGTAGGATCATACTTCTCTTGTTGAGGAACAAACTTCATCTTGGGGTATTGATCTTCTTCCCACTCAACTCCATTGGCATTGAACTTTCGTTCAAAACCAACACCTTGATTCTTCCGGTGCCTTCCTTGCTTGCGTACAATTTCCTCGAATTGCTTACTCCCAGCAAGGCTCTTGTATACACCTTTCTCTATAATTCCCTTCAATAAGCTATTTTCTTGCTCAAGTGTAACTTGGCTAAGAGAATCATTAGTGGAATCAAGAGAACTACTAAAAGTAACAATATTGGATTTAGCATTGTTATTGTTACTACTAGAGGAAGAATCTTTCTTGTTCTTGTTACTAGACTTGACTTGAGGCACGTAAGTAGATAAGAGTAAACGCTTGGCAATATAAGAAGAACTTTTCTTGTGAAGATCATCATTGATTGCCTTTAAGAACTCATGCTCTTGCTCAAGATTGAGCTTTTCAAAGCGTAACTTCTCATGAGCCCTTAAAAGTTCTCAATGATTTTCGAAGATAGTTTCATGAGCTAACTTAAGAATGTTTAGTTCTTTAGTTAGAAGCTCAATCTTCTCCTTATCATTGTCATTCGTTTTATCTTGTTTAGCATGATTAATTGACGTTTCATCATAGTATCCATCACTAGAGTTGTCAATAAGTAAATCATCATCACCTAGCAAGTCATCTTCATCACTATTAAAATCAACATACTTGGGATGAGTTACCTTAGGGCCTTTAGCCATGAAGCATCTTCCAATTCCTTCATTTGGTGAGTCAAATATGTCGTAGGAGTTGGTTGACACAAGTGCTAGACCGGCAACACCTTCATCTTGAGTATGTTCAGAGTCGGAGTGATAGCTTCTCTCGGAGTGATGTTCAGAGTCGGAACCGGATACCCATTCGCCAACATGAGCTTGATGTCTTCGTTTTGTGTAGCTCTTTGATGACTTGTCCTTCCTTTTCGAATCTTTGCTTCTCCGGGAGGTTCTTCGTTCATAACGATCATCTCTACTCCTCCTCTCTCTTGGCGGTGATTCTTCTCTTCTACTTCTTCTTTTAGGAGAATCTTCTCTTCTTTTGTAGGGTGCCGTACACTCATTGGAATAGTGTCCGGGTCTCCCACAATTGTAGCAGTTGCGCTCTCGACTAGAAGAACTCTTGTCATTGTAGGACCTTGACTTAGAGCTTCTTTCTTTGCTTCTACTCTTGTAGAATTTGTTGAAATTCTTCACCATTAAGCTCAATTCTTCATTGAAGGTTTGTTTCTCACTTGATGATGTGGGGGCTTCACATGAGGCTTTGTAAGAACCACTTGACTTGTTGTGAAGTTCCTCCTTATCCTTGAGTGACATCTCATGAGCAACAATTCTACCAATGACTTCTGTTGGCTTGAGATTCTTGTAATTGGGCATCATTTGAATCAATGTGCACACGGTATCATATTTTCCATCCAATGCTCTTAGGATCTTCTTGATGATGAATCTGTCGGTCATCTCTTCACTCCCTAAGCAGGCAATCTCTTTTGTGATAAGAGCAAGCCTAGAGTACATTTCAGCGACACCTTCACCATCCTTCATTTTGAACTTGTCAAGCTGACTTTGGAGCACATCCAACTTGGATTCCTTGACGGAGTCGGTACCTTCATGCATATCAATCAAAGTGTCCCAAATTTCCTTTGCATTCTCAAGACGGGTGATTTTGTTGAATTCTTCGGGGCATAAACCATTGAAGAGGATATCACAAGCTTGAGTGTTGTATTGCAGCATCTTCAATTCATCCGCACTCGCTTCACAGTTTGGTTCTCTCCCATCAAAGAATTCACCTTGCAAGCCAATACAAACAATAGCCCAAACGGTGGGGTTATGTCCAAGAATATGCATTTTCATCTTATGCTTCCAACTAGCAAAATTAGTTCCATCGAAGTAAGGACCTCTACGGTGATAATTTCCCTCGCTAGATGCCATACTCTCCTAGGTTGTGAAACCAAGGCTATGACCACCAAAAGCTATGGAAATCAAAGCAAATGGATACCAAAGCTCTGATACCACTTGTAGGACCTTGAAGTATGTCTAGAGGGGGGGTGATTAGACTACTTGACCAATTAAAAACTTAACCTTTTCCCAGTTTTAGAGTTTGGCAGATTTTAGCAACTTTGGACAAGTCAAGCAATCATCACGCAATTCAACCTAGCATGCAAAGAGTATATAGCCAGCGAAAATTAAAGCATGAAACTTGCAAGAAAGTAAAGGGAAGGGTTTGGAGGATTCAAATGCAGTTGGAGACACGGATGTTTTTGTCGTGGTTCTGATAGGTGGTGCTATCGTACATCCACGTTGATGGAGACTTCAACCCACGAAGGGTAACGGTTGCACGAGTCCATAGAGGGTTCCACCCATGAAGGGTCCACGAAGAAGCAACCTTGTCTATCCCACCATGGCCGTCGCCCACGAAGGACTTGCCTCACTAGCGGTAGATCTTCATGAAGTAGGCGATCTCCTTGCCCTTACAAACTCCTTGGTTCAACTCCACAATCTTGTAGGAGGCTCCCAAGTGACACCTAGCCAATCTAGGAGACACCACTCTCCAAGAAGTAACAAATGGTGTGTTGATGATGAACTCCTTGCTCTTGTGCTTCAAATGATAGTCTCCCCAACACTCAACTCTCTCTCATAGGATTTGGATCTGGTGGAAAGAAGAATTGAGTAGAAAGCAACTTGGGGAAGGCTAGAGATCAAGATTCATATGGTAGGAATGGAATATCTTGGCCTCAACACATGAGTAGGTGGTTCTCTCTCAGAACTGGTAAGTTGGAAGTGCAGGTTTGTTCTGATGGCTCTCTCCACGAATGAAGAGGAGGTGGAGGGGTATATATAGCCTCCACACAAAATCTAACCGTTACACACAATTTACCAATCTCGGTGGGACCGAATTAACAAACTCGGTCAGACCGATTTAGTAAACCTAGTGTCCGTTAGGATTTTTGGTGGGACTGACATGCAACTCGGTAAGACCGATATGGTTAGGGTTAGGGCATAACGTAATCTCGGTGAGACCGATTACACAAACTCGGTGAGACCGATTTTGGTAATTAGCTAACCAGAGAGTTGGTCAGGTAAACTCGGTGGGACCGATTCGCTCTTTTCGGTGAGACCGAAATGTTACGAAAGGGAAACAGAGAGTTTACATGGCAATCTCGGTGGGACCGATCACTCACTTAGGTTAGACCGAAACATTACGAAGGGAAACAGAGAGATTACAATCCCATCTCGGTGAGACCGAGATCCCTATCGGTGAGACCGATTTGCCTAGGGTTTGTGGCAGTGGCTATGACATTTAAACTCGGTGGCGCCGGATAGAAAGAATCGATGTGATCGATTTTGACTTTAGGTTTGGGTCATATGAGTATGTGAGAAAGTAGTTGAGGGTATTTGGAGCATATCACTAAGCACATGAAGCAAGAGGCTCATTAAGCAACACCTCATCCCTCCTTGATAGTATTGGCTTTTCCTATAGACTCAATGTGATCTTGGATCACTAAAATGTAAAATGAAGAGTCTTGAGCTTTTGAGCTTGAGCCAATCCTTTGTCCTTGATATTTTGAGGGATCCACTTTCATCATCCATGCCATGCCATTCATTGAGCTTTCCTGAAATAATTGTATTGGAATAGTATTAGCTCAATGAGCTATATGTTGTTATGAATTACCAAAACCACCTAGGGATAGTTGCACTTTCAAAAAGGTTAGGTAAAGGTTGAGGGATGTCTTTTTCTTTCACCACCGGAGCTTGGACCTCCATGGCCTTCTTGATCCCTTCATCCTTGTTGATCTCTTCTGGTTCCTCTCTTTTCAGCTCTATCTTAATTAGCCAAGCATCCTTGGCTTCGTTGTTGGAGGAGGGGGAAGTCATGGTGCTCTAAATCTGCAACGGAAACAGCTCGAAACGAAAACAGAAGATATTTGCGTGATACGGTGGTCAAAGCCTTCGGGAGTATATATAATGAATTTTTACCGACCAAAATACGTAACATACAAGAAAACGGAGTCCGGGAGGCACACGAGGTGCTCACGAGACAGGGGGCACACCCTACAAGGGGGGGCGGCCTCCTCTCTCGTGGGAGCCTCGTGTCCCTTTCGGACTACTTCCTTCTTCCTAAATTTCTTAAATAATCCAAAACTGATAAAAAAATGCCATTAGAGTTGTTTTGGAGTCGGTTTACTTACCGTACCACGTGCCTATGCCTTTTCGGAGTCTGGGACGTTCTGGAAAGTGTCTCTTATGTATTCCTCGGGGGTTATGGTTTCAATAATATTAGTTTCGACATTGATAGGATTACCTAAAATATAATGTTTAATTCTTTGACCGTTAACCACCCTCGGATTTGTGCCTTCGAAGTTGTTGATTTTTATAGCACCAGAACGATAGACCTCCTCGATAACGTAGGGACCTTCCCATTTTGAGAGAAGTTTTCCTGCAAAAAATCTTAAATGAGAGTTGAATAATAACACATAATCTCCTACGTTAAACTCACGCTTTTGTATCCTCCTATCATGCCAGCGTTTGACTTTTTCTTTGAAAAGCTTGGCATTCTCATATGCTTGGGTTCTCCATTCATCAAGTGAGCTAATATCAAACAACCTCTTCTCACCGGCAAGTTTGAAGTCATAATTGAGCTCTTTAATAGCCCAATATGCTTTATGTTCAAGTTCAAGAGGTAAATGACATGCTTTTCCATAAACCATCTTATATGGAGACATACCCATAGGATTTTTGTATGCAGTTCTATAGGCCCATAACGCATCATCAAGTTTTCTGGACCAATTCTTTCTAGATCTATTCACAGTCTTTTGCAAAATTAATTTGAGCTCTCTATTTCTCAACTCTACTTGACCACTAGACTGTGGGTGATAAGGAGATGCTATTCTATGATTGACATCATACTTAGCGAGCATCTTACGGAAAGCACCATGAATAAAGTGTGAACCACCATCAGTCATAAGATATCTAGGGACTCCAAACCTCGGAAAAATAACTTCTTTAAGCATTTTAAGAGAAGTGTTATGATCAGCACTACTAGTTGGAATAGCTTCTAGCCACTTAGTAACGTAATCAACAACAACTAAAATATGTGTATAACCATTGGAGGTAGGAAAAGGTCCCATATAATCAAATCCCCAAACATCAAACAGTCCAATAGCAAGATAATAATTCATAGGCATTTCTTGACGTCTACAAATGTTACCTATTCTTTGACATTCATCACAAGATAAGACAAACATACGAGCATCTTTGAAGAGAGTAGGCCAATAAAAACCAGATTGTAGTACCTTGTGTGCAGTTCTATCTCCAGCGTGGTGTCCTCCATAAGATTCAGAGTGACACTTGTGTAGGATTTCTTCCTGTTCATGTTCATGCTCATGGAGAGCGCCGGGATCATGAAGATGGCCACCGGTGATGGATCCCCTCCGGCAGGGTGCCGGAACAGGGTCCCGATTGGTTTTTGGTGGCTACAGAGGCTTGCGACGACGGAACTCCCGATCTAGGTTATTTTCTGGAGGTTTCTGTATTTATAGGAGAGGTTGGCATCAAGAACAAGTCAGGGGACCCATGGAGTCCACGAGGCACAGGGGCGTGCCCCAGGGGGGTAGGGGTGCCCTCCACCCTCGTGGGCCCCATGGGACTCCCCTCCGGTAAATGTTTGTTCCAGTATTTTTTATATTTTCCAAAAAAATCTCCGTTGATTTTCAGCGCATTCCGAGAACTTTTATTTCTGCACAAAAAACAACACCACTGTAGTTTTGCTAAAAATAGTGTCAGTCTGGATTAGTTCTAACCAAATCATACCAAAATCATGTAGAAATATTATAAACATGGCATGAATACATAAAAAATTATAGATACGTTGGAGACGTATCAGCATCCCCAAGCTTAATTTCTGCTCGTCCTTGAGTAGGTAAATGATAAAAACAGAATTTTTGATGTGGAATGCTACCTAACATATTTATCAATGTAATCTTCTCTGTTGTGGCAAGAATATTCAGATCCATAAGATTCAAAACAAAAGTTTAATGTTGTCATAAAAACAATAGTACTTCAAGCATACTAATAAAGCAATCATCTCTTCTCAAAATAACATGGCCAAAGAAAGCTATCCCTACAAAATCATATAGTCTGGCTATGCTCTATCTTCATCACACAAAATATTTAATTCATGCACAACCCCGATGACAAGCCAAGCAATTGTTTCATACTTTTGATGTTCTCAAACTTTTTCAACTTTCACGCAATACATGAGCGTGAGCCATGGACATAACACTATAGGTGGAATAGAGTGGTGGTTGTGGAGAAGAAAAAATGGAGAAGATAGTCTCACATCAACTAGGCATATCAACGGGCTATGGAGATGCCCAACAATAGATATCAATGTGAGTGAGTAGGGATTGCCATGCAACAGATGCACTAGAGCTATAAGTGTATTAAAGCTCAAAAAGAAACTAAGTGGGTGTGCATCCAACTTGCTTGCTCACGAAGACCTAGGGCAATTTGAGGAAGCCCATCATTGGAATATACGAGCCAAGTTCTATAATAAAAAATTCCCACTAGTATAAGAAAGTGACAACATAAGAGACTCTCTATCATGAAGATCATGGTGCTACTTTGAAGCACAAGTGTGGTAAAAGGATAGTAGCATTGCCCCTTCTCTCTTTTTCTCTCATTTTTTTGTTTTTTTTTGTTTGGGCCTTCTCTCTCTTTTTTGGCCCCTTTTTTCGTCCGGAGTCTTATCCTGACTTGTGGGGGAATCATAGCCTCCATCATCCATTCCTCACTGGGACAATGCTCTAATACTGATGATCATCACACTTTTATTTACTTACAACTCAAGAATTACAACTCGATACTTGGAACAAAATATGACTCTATATGAATGCCTCTGGCGGTGTACCAGGATGTGCAATGAATCAAGAGTGACATGTATGAAAGAATTATGAAAGGTGGCTTTTCCACAAATATAATGTCAACTACATGATCATGCAAAGCAATATGACAATGATGAAGCATGTCATAATAAACGGAACGGTGGAAAGTTGCATAGCAATATATCTCAGAATGGCTATGGAAATGCCATAATAGGTAGGTATGGTGGCTGTTTTGAGGAAGGTTATGGTGGTTGTATGGTACCGGCGAAAGTTGCTCGGTACTAGAGAGGCTAGCAATGGTGGAAGGGTGAGAGTGCGTATAATCCATGGACTCAACATTAGTCATAAAGAACTCACATACTTATTGAAAAAGTCTATTAGTTATCGAAATGAAGTACTACGTGCATGCTCCTAGGGGGATAGATTGGTAGGACAAGACCACCGCTCGTCCCCGACCACCACTCATAAGGAAGACAATCAATAAATAAAGCATGCTCCGACTTCATCACATAATGATTCACCATATGTGCATGCTATGGGAATCACAAACTTTAACACAAGTATCTCTCAAATCCACAACTACTCCACTAGCATGACTCTAATATCACCATCTTCATATCTCAAAACAATCATAAGGAATCAAACTTCTCTTAGTATTCAATGCAATTTATATGGAAGTTTTTATTATATCCCTCTCGGATGCACATCATATTAGGACTAAATTAATAAGCATAGCAAATTACCATGCTTTTTAAGACTCTCAAAATAATATAAGTGAAGCATGAGAGTTCACCGATTTCTTCAAAATAAAACCACCATCGTGCTCTAGAAAGATATAAGTGAAGCACTAGAGCAAACGACAAACTACTCTGAAAGATATAAGTGGAGATCAGTGAGTAGATAAATAATTATGTACCTATGTGAAGACTCTCTAACATTTAAGAATTTCAGATCTTGGTATTTTATTCAAACAACAAGCAAAACCTAATAAAATAAAATGACGCTCCAAGCAAAACACATATCATGTGGTGAATAAAAATATAGCCTCAAGTAAAGTTACCGATGAACAAAGACGAAAGAGGGGATGCCATCCGGGGCATCCCCAAGCTTAGGCTCTTGGTTGTCCTTGAATATTACATTGGGGTGACTTGGTAATCCACAAGCTTAGGCTCTTGCCACACCTTATTCCATAGTCCATCGAATCTTTACCCAAAATTTGAAAACTTCACAACACAAAACTCAACAGAAAACTCATAAGCTCCGTTAGTATAAGAAAATAAATCACCACTTTTGGTACTGTTGTGAACTCATTCTAAATTCATATTGGTGTAATATATACTCTATTCCAACTTCTCTATGGTTCATACCCTCCAATACTACTCGTAGATTCATCAAAATAAGCAAACAACATAGAAAATAGAATCTGTCAAAAACAGAATAGTCTATAGTAACCTGTAACTCTCGAATACTTCTTCAACTATAAAACTCCTAAAAAATTAGGAAAACTTGGGCAATTTGTGTACCAATCCATAGCAAAAAGAATCAGATCAAAATCATGTTTCTGTGAATTATCAAAACTAATTTACGGAGCGTAAAAGTATCTAATTTTCAGCAGGATCAACACAACTATCACCGCAAGCTATCCTAAAGGCTTTACTTGGCACTTTGAAATAAAACCTATAAAACATGATTAATACAGTAGATTAATAATGTTAACACACAAAAACAGTAGGGGTAATGTTGGGTTGTCTCCCAACAAGCGCTTTTCTTTAATGCCTTTTTAGCTAGGCATGATGATGGCAATGATGCTCACATAAAAGATAAGAATTGAAACATAACGGGAGCATCATGAAGCATATGACTAGCACATTTAAGTATAACCCACTTCCTATGACTAGGGATTTTGTGAGAAAACAATTTATGGGAACAATAATAAACTAGCATAGGAAAGCAAAACAAGCATAGCTTCAAGATTTTCTACACATAGAGAGCAAACTTGATATCATTGCAACTCCGACAAGCATATATTCCTCCCTCATAGTAATTTCAGTAGCATCATGAATGAATTCAACAGTACAACTATCACATAAAGCATTATTTTCATGATCTACAAGAAAATAAATTGTATTACTCTCCACATAAGCAAATTTATTCTCATGAATAGTAGTGGGAGCAAACGCAACAAAATAACTATCATGTGAGGCATAATCCAATTGAAAATTAAAATCAAGATGACAAGTTTCATGGTTATCATTATTCTTTATAGCATACATGTCATCACAATAATCATCATAGATAGCAACTTTGTTCTCATAATCAAATGGAACCTCTTCCAAAATAGTGGATTCATCATTAAATAAAGTCATGACCTCTCCAAATACACTTTCATAATTATGACAATAAGATTCAACACCCTCCAAAATAGTGGGATCATTAGTTTCTAAAGTTGACACTCTTACAAACCCACTTTCATCAATATAATCATCATAAATAGGAGGCATGCTATCATGATAATAAATTTGCTCATCAAAACTTGGGGGACTAAAAATATCATCTTCATCAAACATAGCATCCCCAAGCTTGTGGCTTTGCATATCATTAGCATCATGAATATTCAAGGAATTCATACTAACAACATTGCACCCATGCTCATCATTCAAAGATTTTATGCCAAACAATTTATTGCATTCTTCTTCTAACACTTTGGCACAATTATTGGAATCCTTATTTTCACGAAAGACATTAAAAAGATGAAGCATATGAGGCACGCTCAATTCCATTTTTTGTAGTTTTCTTTTATAGACTAAACTAGTGATAAAATAAGAAACTAAAAGATTGAATTGCAAGAACTAAAGATATACCTTCAAGCACTAACCTCCCCGGCAACAGCACTAGAAAAGAGCTTGATGTCTACTACGCATCCTTCTTCTTGTAGACGTTGTTGGACCTCCAACTGCAGAGGTTTGTAGGACAGTAGCAAATTTTCCTCAAGTGGATGACCTAAGGTTTATCAATTTGTGGGAGGCGTAGGATGAACATGGTCTCTCTGAAACAACCCTGCAACCAAATAACAAAGAGTCTCTTGTGTCCCCAACACACCCAATACAAAGCTAAATTGTATAGGTGCACTAGTTCGGCGAGGAGATGGTGATACAAGTGCAATATGGATGGTAGATATGGGTTTTCATAATCTGAAGATATAAAAACATCAAGGTAGCAAGCGATAAAAGTGAGTGTAGATGGTATTGCAACGCTTAGAAATAAGGCCTAGCGTTCATACTTTCACTAGTGCAAGTTCTCTCAACAAGGATAAGATAATTGGATCATATAACTATCCCTCAACATGCAACAAAGAGTCACTCCAAAGTCACTAATAGCGGAGAACAAACGAAGAGATTATTGTAGGGTACGAAACCACCTCAAAGTTATTCTTTCCGATCAATCCCTTGGGCTATTCCTATAAGTGTCACAAACAGCCCTAGAGTTCGTAGTAAAATAACACCTTAAGACACACATCAACCAAAAACCCCAATGTCACCTAGATACTCCAATGTCACCAAAAGTATCTGCGGGTATGATTATACGATATGCATCACACAATCTCAGATTCATCTATTCAAACCAACACAAAGAACTTCATAGAGGGCTCCAAAGTTTCTACCGGAGAATCAAGACAAAAATGTGTGCCAAACCCTATGCATAGATTCCCAAGGTCACGGAACCCGCAAGTTGATCACCAAAACATACATCAAGTGGATAAATAGAATACCCCATTGTCACCACGGGTATCCCATGCAAGACATACATCAAGTGTTCTCAAATCCTTAAACACTCAATCTGATAAGATAATTTCAAAGGGAAAACTCATTCCATTACAAGAGAGTAGAGGAGGAGAAACATCATAAGATCCAACTGTAATAGCAAAGCTTGTGGTACATCAAGATCGTGCCAAATCAAGAACACGAGAGAGAGAGAGAGAGACATAGAGAGAGAGAGAGAGAGAGAGAGAGAGAGAGAGAGATATCAAACACATCGCTACTGGTGCATACCCTCATCCCCGAGGGTGAACTAGTCCCTTCTCGTCATGGAGAGCGTCGGGATGATGAAGATGGCCACCGTTGATGGATCCCCCTCCGACAGGGTACCGAAATAGGGTCCCGATTGGTTTTTGGTGGCTATAGAGGCTTGCGGTAGCGGAACTCCCGATCTAGGTTATTTTTTGGAGGTTTCTGTATTTATAGGAGAGGTTGGCATCACGAACAAGTCAGGGGGACCCATGGAGAGTCCACAAGGCACAGGGGCATGCCCCGGGGGGTGGGGGCACCCTCCACCCTCGTGGGCCCCACGGGACTCCCCTTCGGTAACTCTTCATTCCAATGTTTTATATATTTTCCAGAAAAAATATCCATTGATTTTCAGCGCATTTCGAGAACTTTTATTTCTCTATAAAAAACAACACCACGGTAGTTCTGCTGAAAACAGCGTCACTCCGGGTTAGTTCTAACCAAATCATACCAAAATCATGTATAAATATTTAAACATGGCATGAATACATAAAAAATTATAGATACGTTGGAGACGTATCACTGCTTGTCGTTGGCAGACGCTTGGAGCGCCATTGGAGCCGCGCAGGATAACCTCTAAGAATTTGTCGTGGTGGGTGTGCTTCTTGCAATGGTGGGGCGCGATCGAAAGGTTGAAGATACACAAGGGTTAAATGGCTGATGTAATAAATGGGGGCAAGCCGGCTTGTAATCATCACATCTTGTCACCGCGTTCATAGTGGAGGGTTTCGATGCACGCTTGACAACACCGCACCGCATGTGTTTCGTTTGACCACGCGTGGGCTCGAAGAGGTGCCAAATGTATCATCGGTGAGCATGTTCCCGCGCTACCGTGCAAGCTTCGCGCTCGGCTACTTTGGCCACGTGTCAGCTAAAAGAGGGAAAAAATCATGGGCATTTATTGGCAAAAAGCTTTGTAAAAACAAAGCGTGTGGAATGACTTCAGTCATAAGTTCACTCGTGGGTGATGAGGTCAAAGTTACACAAAAGGGTGATGATGGACACTCGAGTGAGATAATTAATTCTGTGCTCTATAGGGCACACGGTTGAAGAAACCAAGTGTGTGCAATAATGTCAAAGATTGCAGTCGAGGTAGCTATACAGATCATGTGCTATGAGAAGGTCAAAATAGTGCTACCAATATACGAGTCTCATACGATGTCATTTCAATGATTGTACGACAAAAGCTCGAAATATTACAAGGTTCAAATTCCAGAGTTATATGGCTCAAATTCGAAGATTACAAGGTTCAAACTGATATTAGAAATGAAATTCAGCTCATCAGCTGCAAACGCTCGCGCTGATCCGCTGAACATGGATATCAGAGAGGTTCAAACTAATATTACCACTTGTAAGTCTGGTTTCAAAACCTCATAATTTTTGCAAAGGGGTCATCCATAGAGAAGTCATGTATGGGGTTGACACTATGACTTCCGATTACTCTGTCATCTGAGGTTCCAAAATGAAATTCAGCATTTTTGGAGCCTATTCCATTCTGCTGCAGGCGCCGGCGCTGATCAACAAATCATTCATTTTCATGAAATAAATGTAGGGCAAACCTCACTACTTTCAGCACCCTTGTTGTAACAACAAAGAACCTGGCGAATATAATCTTCAGTATGGTCCCTCCGTAGGAGTTCAAAGTAATTTTTGAGAGATGCAGATCTAGGCATTCAATGTGATTGTTATATTGTATCACATTATCCACCACTGGGCCTAATCTTATCTGCAAAAGAAGAAAACGTGTTAGTGCCTACATGCGATTTTGAACACTAATACATGCCTATTTCATTTGCAGGATTTGTAAAATGGACTAACATGCTATCTTCGATCCGACATGATTAACATGGGCATTTGATTACAATTTAGAAAAATGTAGCCTTCTTCATAAGAGGTTGGAATGGATGAAAAGTTCCCTAAGAAAACTAGTACAGATGAATTCAAAGGAGAAATGCTTATGGATTGTAACCATATGGATCAAGCAACCAATATGGGGGGGCATGTATGTATTGAAATCCTCCAAAAAAATCCTTCACAAATCATAGCACATTGTCATTGTAAACTTGGAAAAAGGTGCCACAAATTGAACTCCCTTATGGTTAACATTTAACAGGAAAGGAACATCACCTTGATATATAGCTTCTCCAGGCACGGAAAGTATCTCTAGAAACTGACAACTTGCTCCAGGCTGGGGCCGATAGATTCTAGTGCCAAGACCTTCACTATGCGCAGTTTCAGGGTCAAGCTTGTCAAAATCATTTTCTGGATGACAGACAAACATACATCTTCAAAATTAGAAATAATGTTAATTTCTAGAAGGAGAGGTAGAAGGCGGTTGTTGTACCTGAACGGGTGTGGATTTAGTAACAAGTTCGGAGTATTTTTCACACGAGTAGCCAACCACTGTCAAGGTTGTTGTACCTGAACGGGTGTGGATTCAGTAACAAGTTCGGAGTATTTTTCAAACGAGTAGCCCACCACTGTCAATTTTGGTGCAGAAATGACATTGATTCTTGTTGGACCATCTTGATCAACTACAAGTAATCTCTCAAGTGAAGGTGTGTCCTCAGTGACCATACCGTGGTACACATCTTTTTATGTCTTCTTGCCGCACCAGCAACACACATAAATAGTCTGGAGAGTCATGGAGGTGATGTGGAAGCTACTCAACCCATTGATTGCCTGAAGACGAAGGTACTCGAGTGCAGTAGAGCCATGGAGCAGGCGCTCCA
Source organism: Triticum dicoccoides (assembly GCF_002162155.2). Classification (NCBI taxonomy): domain Eukaryota; kingdom Viridiplantae; phylum Streptophyta; class Magnoliopsida; order Poales; family Poaceae; genus Triticum; species Triticum dicoccoides. Next base: position 114,564,028 of record NC_041387.1, on the reverse strand, counting down.
TGTCATCATTTGGGAGGCAGACGACGACGAGCTTGAGGTGCTTTAGTCGTGGTAGAATAAGAGCGGGCGCGTCATTAAGGGGGATGGCAGTTCCTGAACTTGGCGACGCGTAGCGCAGACGTTGGCAGCGAGCGCATATGTCCATCATCAAAAGTGAGCTCATCGCGCTGATCTAGGGCGGGGAATCGGAACCAGTTGTCAAGCTTGGCTCGGTCCTTGTCGTTGGAATGGAACTTGCCCATGCTAAGGCATCTGGTTGGGCCAGGGTGACTCCCGAGGATCTTGGAGAATGCATCCAAGCTTTTGCGATAGCCATGGCAGAGCTCGTGGGTGTGGATGAAGTCGAGAGGGGTGGAGTTCTATAGGCGACGCCACCGCCGAGAAAGGACGGTTGTCCGCACCCCATATTTGATTGGGAGGAGGGAGATGATGACTGTCAACATATCATCGGGGAGGCTGCTGATGAAGTCTAGGCATGCTGGAGTCGCTTGCGGTTCTTGCTCGACCCACCTCCGCTTGTTGGCAGCCCCGTTCTCCACCTCTGGAGTCTCCTTATCAGCAGCGCAATCTGATAGAAGTGGGAGTACAGGGAATATTTAGTTAAAACAGGGTAATAGAAAAGTGTATTGGTAACAAGAAGTGAGTAGGTAGGAATAGACTAAGAAAATGGAATAACAATTGGTTGCTTAAATACTACACAATTCATTTGATATTGCTGGGTAAGTCAACATGCAGATACTTGAAAAGAACACTTACTTCAAACAAAGTCTGGACGGATGATATCGTCGGGGAAGTTAACATATATCTCATGACCAGGCTCTTTTATGTGCAGTGCAATTTTAGTGCCAGCTTTCAGTATATAGAACTTAGAAATTTCTTTCCAAAGGCTAGTGCCAAAATAGGAGTCACCACGTTCATCAAGTCTTACAGTAGCAACAATTGTAAATCCATGGTTTGTGTTCGGTATGACATCCCTGCAGTCTTGATTCATTTAAAGGGAGAGATTGTGTACTACAGAGTCTGTTGCGTAGCAAGGGACGCACTGCAGAAAATGGTGGGATTGTTAAAGAAAATATGGTAACATGCAAATATGGGCCCAAATTGAAAGAACTGTACAACAGTTGAATCAAAGGACAAAAAACTATAATTAAACAGATAGGGTAAACATGATGTCACAGAAATATGAGAGTAATCAAAAGAACAATGCATCATTAATTTGCCTAATATAGAAATAAGAGGAAAAAATCCCCTTTGACGTATATGGTGCATGTGGCACCTTTTATCTAAATGTAGCAATATTTAGTATATGTTTAGGATAGTAGGCCATGCCAACCGATTTAGGGTGAGATTGAACATACCGCGGGCATCCTCAAGTCATCTGGTATGGTGAGATGGAACTCCATGGATGTTTGGCGGAGGACGCAAAGTCCTGATGTGTCCACGTATTATACACTCTATGAATGAAAGAAAACCCTCAAATCAGCTCGAATAAAAATGAGTTCACGATGATTTTGGCGGGGTGATTAAAGGAGGCAGATGAACTGCAATAAGAGATGAGATAATATCTCATTAAATTAGTTACCTTGTTGTCCATGAGAAAAACCTCTCAATACGGCAGATTCCCCAACCGGACGGAGCTGGGTTGACCGTGAGCAGTGTCGAGAAAGTCGATGGCGATAGGCGGCGGCAAGCGGAAGTGGCGAAATTTGGCGGGGTTTGTCGGCAGCCAGGCGGCGGTGACAGGCGTCAAGCTAAGTGGTTGCTGAAGGAAATATGCCCTAGAGCCAATAATAAAGTTTTTATTTTATATTTCCTTATTCATGATAAATGTTTATATTCATGCTAGAATTGTATTGATCGGAAACCTAAATACATGTGTGAATACATAGACAAACATGGTGTCCCTAGTGAGCCTCAACTTGACTAGCTCGTTGATCAAAGATGGTTAACGTTTCCTAACCATGGACATGAGTTGTCATTTGATAACGGGATCACATCATTAGGAGAATGATGCGATGGACAAGACCCATCCGTTAGCTTAGCATATTGATCGTTCTGTTTTATTGCTATTGCTTTCTTCATGTCAAATACATATTCTTTCTACTATGAGATTATGCAACTCCCGGATATCGGAGGAATACCTTGTGTGCTATCAAACGTCACAATGTAACTGGGTGATTATAAATATACTCTACAGGTATTTCCGAAGGTGTTTGTTTGGTTGGCATAGATCGAGATTAGGATTTTGTCACTCCGGAGAGGTATCTCTGGGCCCTCTTGGTAATACGCATCATAAGAAGCCTTGCAAGCAAAGTGACTAATGAGTTAGTTTCAGGATGATGTATTAAAGAACGAGTAAAGAGACTTGCCGGTAACGAGATTGACCTAGGTATGAAGATATCGACGATCGAATCTCGGGCAAGTAACATACCGATAGACAAAGGGAATGACGTATGTTGTCATAATGGTTCGACCAATAAATATCTTCATAGAATATGTAGGAGCCAATATGAGCATCCAGGTTCTGCTATTGTTTATTGACTGGAGAGGTGTCTCAGTCATGTCTACATAGTTCACGAACCCGTAGGGTCCACATGCTTAACGTTCGATGATGATTTACGGTGTGTTTGGTTGAGGAACCAAATGGAATGGAATGGAATGGTTCCGTTCCGTTCCATTCCAATGGAATGGGTCGATTCCGGTCATGTGTTTGGTAGGTGTCAAAAGCTGGAACGGAATGGTTTTGTTAGTGCGTTTGGTTGAAGAGATGGAATCGGTAAATTTGTCAATGCATCGGCACATAAACTATGACACTATGCATAATCTGAATGACAACCGGATTTGACTGGTCATAAGCATGAACTGAATGACAAATAAATTCTTCCCCTCTAAATTTGACAGTGTCACACGCATGAACTGAAGAGATGTAATCGGTAAATTTTGCAACACAAACAATTGACAATGTGAAGCATGACAAAATATATTCTTCCCCTCTAGTTCATGCTTCACCACACAAACACTATGCATAAACTGAACGTATATGGATCTAAAGTTTGGGGCACCAGGATAGTATGGCATCGCCCAGCATAGCAGCAGAAACAATTTGGAACAGGTCGAACTGCTTGCCAAATTGGACGCCGCCGTTGCCAAGAACCATCCATGACCGGGTGCTTCCCCTTTCGCTGCCGCTTGAGGCGAGCTAGGTTCCTGCCGCCGCCGCGTGAGGTGCATCACCGCGGCGTCTTGTTTCGGGAGCCGCCGCCGCCGCCGCTTCAAATCCTGCGGTGTGGGGCCGCCCTGGTGCAAGCCCTCTAGCCCGCGGCCGCTCGACCATCTTCTGTGTTTTGTTATTCGGCGCAGATCGGCGGAGGGAGAGACGAGGGAGAAGCGGTGTAGTTCGACAGAGGGAGAGACGATAGCATTTCGCTACCGAGAGCGAGCGGTTCCGCGTGATTCCATCGAATCAGAGGTATGGGTGTGTTCCGGATCTGGGCCGAATATTCATATTTTGGGAATGAGTGGGTTCCGGTGCTAGCTGCCCACCAAACACGGGAATGAGGCCCAGGGACGGGTCGGACCTGTTCCATTCCACTTGATGACTCCAAGCAAACACACCCTTAGTATTATATGAGTTATGTGATTTGGTGACTGAATATTGTTCGGAGCCCCAGATGATCACGGACATGACAAGGAGTCTCAAAATGGTCGAGAGGTAAAGATTGATATATAGGACAATAGTATTCAGACACCGGAAGTGTTCAGAAGTGTATATGGTATTTATCGGAGTACCAGAGGGGTTACCAGAACCCCCGGGGAGAATATATGGGCCATATGGGCCATGAGAGGGGAGCACACCAGCCCACAAGGGGTGGCGCCCCCCCTATGGCAGGAGGCCGAGTGGGAGAAGGAAAAGAGGGGTTTCTCCCCCCTTCCTTCTCTCTTCCCCCTTCCCTTTTCTTCTCCGGTGAAATAAGGCAGGGGGCGCCACTTCGGGAAACCCCAAGTAGGATTCGGATCCTACTTGGGGCGCCCCTGGCTGCTCCCTCCTCCCCCCACCTATATATGTGGGAGGGGGCACCTAGAACACACAACATCAATTGTTAGCCGTGTGTGGCGCCCCCCTCCACCATTTACTCCCATGGCCGTATCTTTGTAGTGCTTAGGCGAAGCCCTACGTGGATCACTTCACCATCACCATCACCACGCCTCCGTGTTGAAGGAACTCATTTACTACCTCGACAACTTGCTGGATCAAGAAGGCGAGGGACATCACCATGCTGAACGTATGCAGAACTCGGAGGTGCCGTACATTCGGTACTCGATCGGTTGATCGCAAAGAAAGTTTGACTACATCAACCGCGTTGTGAAATGCTTCCGCTTACGGTCTATGAGGGTACATAGACACACTATCCCCCTTGTTGCTATTCATCTCCTAGATAGATCTTGCATGAGTGTAGGAATTTTTTTGAAATTGCATGCTACGTTCCCCAACAGTGGTATCAGAGCCAGGTCTATGCGTAGATGATATGCACGAGTAGAACACAAAAGAGTTCTGGGAGGTGATCATCATACTAGTTACCACCAATGTCTTCTTTTGATTCGGCGGTATTGTTGGATGAAGCGTCCCGGACCAACCTTACATGGCCACGTTCATGAGACCGGTTCCACCGACAGACATGCAACTAGTTTTGCATAAAGGTGGCTGGCGGGTGTCTATTTCTCCTACTTTAGTTGAATCGAATTTGACTGCGGCCGGTCCTTGTTGAAGGTTAAAACAACAAACTTGATAAATCACTATTGTGGTTTTGGTACGTAGGTAAGAATGGTTCTTGCTAAAAGCCCGTAACAGCCACGTAAAACTTGCAACAACAAAGTAGAGGACGTCTAACTTGTTTTTGCAGGGCATGTTGTGATGTGATATGGTCAAGACATGATGTGATATAAATTATTGTATGAGATGAGCATGTTTTGTAAAAGTTATCGGCAACCGGCAGGAGCCTTATGGTTGTCTCTTTATCGTATGAAATGCAAACACCATGTAATTGCTTTACTTTATCACTATGCGTTAGCGATAGTTGTAGAAGCAATAGTTGGCGAAACGACCATGGCGCAATGATGGAGATCAAGGTGACGAGCCAGTGACGATGGAGATCATGATGATGCTTTGGAGATGGAGATCAAAAGTACAAGATGATGATGGCCATATCATGTCACATATTTTGATTGCATGTAATGTTTATCATTTATGCATCTTATTTTTCTTAGTACGGCGGTAGCATTATAAGATGATCCCTTAACAACTTGCTGGATCAAGAAGGTGAGGGATATCACCGAGCTGAACATGTGTAGAACTCGAAGGTGCCATACATTCGGTACTCGATCGGTTGATCGCAAAGAAAGTTCGAGTACATCAACTGCATTGTGAAATGCTTCTGCTTACGGTCTACGAGAGTACATAGACACACTCTTCCCTTCGTTTCTATGCATCTCCTAGATAGATCTTGCATGAGCGTAGGAATTTTTTGAAATTAAATGCTATGTTCCCCAACAGTTGCCGCCGCGATAGGTAGTGCCATCCATAGACGCGGAGGAGCTTGTGTAGGTGTGAATAGGGACCGGAGGGGGTGGCGGGCGGGGTGGGGTTTTTTGTGACGTGGGGATGGTGAGGATTTTCTTTTTTCTTTTTTGAATTGAGTGGTGAGGGTTTTTGATGTCTACTACACAACCTTCTTCTTGTAGACGTTGTTGGGCTTGCAAGTGCACAGGTTTGTAGGACAGTAGCAAATTTCCTTCAAGTGGATGACCTAAGGTTTATCAATCTGTGGGAGGCGTAGGATGAAGATGGTCTCTCTCAAACAACCCTACAACAAAATAGCAAAGAGTCTCTTGTGTTCCCAACACACCCAATACAATGGTAAATTGTATAGGTGCACTAGTTCGACGAAGAGATGGTGATACAACTGCAATATGGATGGTAGATAAAGGTATTTGTAATCTGAAATTATAAAAACAGCAAGGTAACAAATGGTAAAAGTGAGCGTAAACGGTATTGCAATGCTAGGAAACAAGGCCTAAGGTTCATACTTTCACTAGTGCAAGTTCTCTCAACAATAATAACATAGATAGATCATATAACAATCCCTCAACATGCAACAAAGATTCACTCCAAAGACACTAATAGCGGAGAACAAACGAAGAGATTATGGTAGGGTACGAAACCACCTCAAAGTTATCCTTTCTGTTCTATCTATTCAAGAGTTCGTAGTAAAATAACATGAAGCTATTCTTTCCGCTCAATCTATGATAGAGTTCATACTAGAATAACATCTTAAGACACAAATCAACCAAAACCCTAATGTCATCTAGATACTCCATTGTCACCTCAAGTATCCGTGGGCATGATTGTACGATATGCATCACACAATCTCAGATTCATCTATTCAACCAACACAAAGTACTTCAAAGAGTGCCCCAAAGTTTCTACCGGAGAGTCAAGACGAAAACGTGTGCCAACCCCTATGCATAGGTTCATGGGCGGAACCCGCAAGTTGGTCACCAAAACATACATCAAGTGGCACATGATATCCCATTGTCACCACAGATAAGCACGGCAAGACATACATCAAGTGTTCCCAAATCATTAAAGACTCAATCTGATAAGATAACTTCAAAGGGAAAACTCAATTCATCACAAGAGAGTAGAGGGGGGAAATATCATAAGATCCAACTATAATAGCAAAGCTCGGGATACATCAAGATCGTGCCATAGAGAGAACACAAGAGAGAACACGAGAGAGAGATCAAACACATAGCTACTGGTACATACCCTCAGCCTTGAGGGTGAACTACTCCCCCTTGTCATGGAGAGCGCCGGGAAGATGAAGATGGCCACCGGTGAGGGATCCCCCCCTCCGGCAGGGTGCCGGAACAGGCTCCTGAGAGGTTTTTGGTGGCTACAAAGGCTTGCGATGGCGGAACTCCCGATCTATCTTCGTTCTCGGTGTTTTTAGGGTACCTGGGCTTATATAGGTGAAAGAAATCGGTCGGGGGGTGCTCGAGGGGCCCACGAGACAGGGGGCGCGCCCAGGGGGGTGGGCGCGCCCTCCTATATCCTGGCCTCCTCGAGGATCTTCTGACATGAACTCCAAGTCTCAAGGATCATATTCTTCCAAAAAATCATGCTGCCAAAGGTTTCATTCTGTTTGGACTCCGTTTGATATTCCTTTTCTTCGAAATACTAAAACAAGCAATAAAACAACAATATGGGCTGGGCCTCTGGTTAGTAGGTTAGTCCCAAAAGTAATATAAAAGTGTATAATAAAGCCCATAATCATTCAAAACAGATAATAAAGTAGCATGAATGCTTCATAAATTATAGATACGTTAGAGACGTATCAGCATCCCCAAGCTTAATTCCTACTCGTCCTCGAGTAGGTAAATGCTAAAAGAAAGAATTTATGAAGTGTGAATGCTATAAGGTGCACAAGTTTGATCAATGATAATTTCAATCACCTTTTCTAGCATGTTTATATGTCATAACAGTAGTTCGTCTCATAAAACTTTTCATGATCAAGTAACAAGTTATTCACATGTTAAAGCATAGACCATAGACTTTCTTGAAAACTAGCAAACTTCATTCTTAGTCATCAAACAATTGCAATTCATCCTATTTTTAGGAAGGGTCTATGTCAGAGCTTTGATTTAGCAAACTTCACATACTCAACTATCATATAGTCTTCTACAATTGCTAACACTCACGCAATACTTGTGGTTATGAAGTTTTAATCAGACACAGAGAAAGATAGGGGCTTATAATGTTGCCTCCAAACGTATTCACCTTTGGGTGATGTCAACAATAATAGTTCATGCTAACTTACATCCAATTGGATATATATATATCAGGATCACCCCAGCACAAAGTGCTTGCCAAAGGATAAAATGAAAAATGGGAAAGGTGAAGATCACCTTGACTCTTGCATAAAGTAAAAGACATAAGGTAAAAGATAGGCCCTTTGCAGAGGGAAGCATAGGTTGTCATGCGCTTTTAGGGCTGGATAGACAAAATCTTAATGCGAAAGAATGTCACTTTATATTGCCCCTTGCATATGGACCTTTATTATGCAGTTCGTCGCTTTTATTGCTTCCATAACAACATCGTACAAAGCTTATTTTCTCCGCACTAATAAGTCATGCATATTTAGAGAGCAATTTTTATTGCTTGCACCGATGACAACTTACTTGAAGGATCTTACTCAATCCGTAGGTAGATAAGGTGGACTCTCGTGGCAAAACTGGGTTTAAGGATATTTGGAAGCACAAGTAGTATCTCTACTTGGTGCTAGGAATTTTGGCTAGCATGAGGGGGAAAGGCAAGCTCAACATGTTTGAATGATCCATGACAATATACTTTAACTGAGATATGAGAAAACATAACCCATTATGCTGTCTTCCTTGTCCAACATCAACTCTTTAGCATGTCATACTTAATGAGTGCTCACAATTATAAAAGATGTCCATGATAATATATTTATATGTTAAATCTCTCTTCCTCCAATATTCTTACATGAATTGTTCAAATGACCAATACAATGCTTGCTAACCATCAATAAATTTACAACCTCTACTTCTTAGACATGAAGTCATTACTCCCCATGGGATAAGCAAATGAAACATATATAAATTCATATTTATGACATTCAACTCATTCAACCATTTACTCATAGGATATAAGTGAAGCACACGAGTAAATGACAAACTACTCCAACAAGATATAAGTGAAGATCAATGAGTAGCTAAATAATTATGCAACTATGTGAAGATTCTCTCCCATTTAAGAATTCCAGATCTTGGTATTGTATTCAAACAGCAAGCAAAGCAAAATAAAATGACATTGCAAGGATAGCACAACTCATGTGAAGAAGCAAAAACTTAGGTTCAACCGATACTAACCGATAGTTGTTGAAGAAGAAAGGTGGGATGCCTACCGGGGAATCCCCAAGCTTAGATGCTTGAGAATTCTTGAAATATTATCTTGGGGTGCCTTGGGCATCCCCAAGCTTGAGATTTTGTGTCTCCTTAATTCCTTTTATATCACGGTTTCTCTTTTTATCAAAAGCTTCATCCACACCAAACTCAGCAAGAACTCGTGAGATAGGTTAGTATAAACCAATGCAAAACCTTATCATCTTCTACTGTAACAAATCACTAAAATTATTATTAAACATTGAATACTAAATGTCTCTGCATATTTAATACTCCTATCCTCAAATAGAATCATTAAACAAGCAAACATATGCAAACAATGCAAACATAACAGCAATCTGCCAAAACAGTACAGTCTGCAAAGAATGCAAGCTTCATCATACTTCCCTAACTCCAAAAATTATAGGAAAACTACTACGCTGTAAAAGATTTATCAGAGCTCATCATGCTAAAATATTCAACATTATATCATTCTCTGACTTTTCTAGGAAATTTTTGCAACAGCGGTAAACTTTCTGTTTTCAAACAGCAACATGTATACTAGCAAAATAAGCATGGTAAAGGCTATCCTTGAAATTTTATTGAAAATATAGACGAAAAACATTAATATAAATAACAGCAAGCAAATACTAATAAAATAAAATGATGCTCCAAGCAAAACACATATCATGTGGCGAATAAAAATATAGCTCCAAGTAAAGTTACCGATGAACGAAGACGAAAGACGGGATGCCTTCCGGGGCATCCCCAAGCTTAGGCTCTTGGTTGTCCTTGTATATTACCTTGGGGTTCCTTGGGTATCCCCAATCTTAGGCTCTTGACATTCCTTATTCCATAGTCCATCGAATCTTTTACCCAAAACTTGAAAACTTCAACCACACAAAACTCAAAACAAAACTCGTAAGCTCCGTTAGTAAAAGAAAACAAACCACCACTTTAAGGTACTGTAATGAACTCATTATAAATTCATATTGGTGTTAAACCTACTGTATTCCAACTTTTTTATGGTTCATACCCTTACATACTAGCCATAGATTCATCAAAATAAGCAAACAACACAATGAAAACAGAATCTGTCAAAAACAGAACAGTCTGTAGTAATCTGTATCAAAAGTATACTTCTGGAACTCCAACAATTCTGAAATAAATTTTTGGACATGAGGAATTTGTCTATTAATCATCTGAAAAAAGAATCAACCTAAAAGAACTCTCCAGTGAAACATGGCAGCTATTCTCGTGAGCGCTAAAGTTTCTGTTTTTTACAGCATGATCATAAAGACTTCACCCAAGTCTTCCCAAAGGTTCTACTTGGCACAAACACTAATTAAAACATGAAACCACATCTAACCAGAGTCTAGATGAATTATTTTTTACTAAACAGGATCAAAAATCAAGAAACAAAAATAACATTGGGTTGCCTCCCAACAAGCACTATCGTTTAACGCCCCTAGCTAGGCATGATGAAATGATGCTCACATAAAGGATAAGAATTGAAACATAAACAGAGCGTCATGAAGAATATGACTAGAACATTTAAGTCTAACCCACTTCCTATGCATAGGGATTTTTTGAGCAAACAACTTATGGGAACAATAATCAACTAGCATAGGAAGGTAAAAACAAGCATAGCTTCAAAAATTTCAACACATAGAGAGGAAACTTGATATTATTGCAATTCCTACAAGCATATGTTCCTCCCTCATAATAATTTTCAGTAGCATAATGAATGAATTCAACAATATAACCAGCAAATAAAGCATTCTTTTCATGATCTACTTGCATATAAATTTTACTACTCTCCACATAAGCAATTTTCTTCTCATGAATAATAGTGGGAGCAAACTCAACAAAATAACTATCATGTGAGGCATAATCCAATTGAAAACAAAAATCATGATGACAAGATTCATGGTTATCATTATTCTTTATAGCATACATGTCATCACAATAATCATCATAGATAGCAACTTTATTCTCATAATCAATTGGAACCTCTTCTGAAATAGTGGATTCATCACTAAATAAAGTCATGACCTCTCCAAATCCACTTTCATGATTATCACAATAATATTCAACATCCTCCAAAATAGTGGGATCATTACTTCCTAAAGTTGACACTCTTCCAAACCGACTTTCATCAATAATCATCATAAATACGAGGCATGCTTTCATCATGATAAATATTCTCATCAAAACTTGGGGGACAAAAATTATCATATTCATCAAACATAGCATCCCCAAGCTTGTGGCTTTGCATATCATTAGCATCATGGGTATTCAAAGAATTCGTACTAACAACATTGCAATCATGCTCATCATTCACATATTTAGTGCCAAACATTTTATAGATTTCTTCTTCTAGCACTTGAGCATAATTTTTCTTACCATCATTCTCACGAAAGATATTAAAAAGATGAAGCGTATGAGACAAACTCAATTCCATTTTTTGTAGTTTTATTTTATAAAAATTAAACTAGTGATAAAACAAGAAACAAAAAGATTCGATTGCAAGATCTAAAGATATACCTTCAAGCACTCACCTTCCCGGCAACGGCGCCAGAAAAGAGCTTGATGTCTACTACACAACCTTCTTCTTGTAGACGTTGTTGGGCCTGCAAGTGCACATGTTTGTAGGACAGTAGAAAATTTCCCTCAAGTGGATAACCTAAGGTTTATCAATCCGTGGGAGGCGTAGGATGAAGATGGTCTCTCTCAAACAACCCTGAAACCAAATAGCAAAGCGTCTCTTGTGTCCCCAACACACCCAATACAATGTTAAATTGTATAGGTGCACTAGTTCGGCGAAGAGATGGTGATACAAGTGCAATATGGATGGTAGATAAAGGTATTTGTAATCTGAAATTATAAAGACAGCAAGGTAACAAATGGTAAAAGTGAGCGTAAACAGTATTGCAATGCTAGGAAACAAGGCCTAAGGTTCATACTTTCACTAGTGCAAGTTCTCTCAACAATAATAACATAGATAGATCATATAACAATCCCTCAACATGCAACAAAGATTCACTCCAAAGACACTAATAGCGGAGAACAAACGAAGAGATTATGGTAGGGTACGAAACCACCTCAAAGTTATCCTTTCTGTTCTATCTATTCAAGAGTTCGTAGTAAAATAACATGAAGCTATTCTTTCCGCCTAATCTATCATAGAGTTCATACTAGAATAACACCTTAAGACACAAATCAACCAAAACCCTAATGTCATCTAGATACTCCATTGTCACCTCAAGTATCCGTGGGCATGATTGTACGATATGCATCACACAATCTCAGATTCATCTATTCAACCAACAAAAAGTACTTCAAATAGTGCCCCAAAGTTTCTACCGGAGAGTCAAGACGAAAACGTGTGCCAACCCCTATGCATAGGTTCATGGGCGGAACCCGCAAGTTGGTTACCAAAACATACATCAAGTGGCACATGATATCCCATTGTCACCACAGATAAGCACGGCAAGACATACATCAAGTGTTCTCAAATCATTAAAGACTCAATCCGATAAGATAACTTCAAAGGGAAAACTCAATTCATCACAAGAGAGTAGAGGGGGAGAAATATCATAAGATCCAACTATAATAGCAAAGCTCGGGATACATCAAGATCGTGCCATAGAGAAAACACGAGAGAGAACACGAGAGAGAGAGAGAGAGAGAGATCAAACACATAGCTACTGGTAAATACCCTCAGCCTCGAGGGTGAACTACTCCCTCCTCGTCATGGAGAGTGCCAGGATGATGAAGATGGCCACCGGTGAGGGATCCTCCCTCCGGCAGGGTGCCGGAACAGGCTCCCGAGAGGTTTTTGGTGGCTACAAAGGCTTGCGGCGGCGGAACTCCCGATCTATCTTTGTTCTCGGTGTTTTTAGGGTACGTGGGCTTATATAGGTGAAAGAAGTCGGTCGGGGGTGCTCGAGGGGCCCATGAGACAGGGGGGCGCGCCCAGGGGGTGGGCACGCCCTCCTATCTCCTGGCCTCCTCGAGGATCTTCTGACGTGAACTCCAAGTCTCCAGGATCATATTCTTCCAAAAAATCACGCTGCCAAAGGTTTCATTCCGTTTGGACTCCGTTTGATATTCCTTTTCTTTGAAATATTGAAACAAGCAATAAAACAACAATATGGGCTGGGCCTCCGGTTAGTAGGTTAGTCCCAAAAGTAATATAAAAGTGTATAATAAAGCCCATAATCATTCAAAACAGATAATAAAGTAGCATGAATGCTTCATAAATTATAGATACGTTGGAGACGTATTAGTTTTCTGTCCCACAAAGAGTTTCGGAGGCAACGATTTCCTAGAGCCAACCTTGTGTGATTGACGTAACAGGGAAAATTGAAGTCATTGCACATGTTTCCAATTTTGGGAACCGTGTGTGATTGACATACTACCTCTGTCCTGGTTTAGTGGTCCCCTTTGTAATTTGTCCCAAATTTTGACCAAATATTTAACTAAAAAATGTTTATGCATGTCACCAAAAATTATATCATTGAACACTATGTTCAAAGTTTGAGTACCTTTAACCGCTTCCTTGCTGGAATTGGCCTCCGACTCCGATGTGGTGGGATTGACCACGAGTAATGGATCGGGAGTAGATTTCAACCCCTCAAGCAATTCTTTAAGCATGGACTTGACATCAATCGTCATGGACATCTTAAGTGAAGCCATAGCTTCATTTAACCCGTCTTGTGTGATCGAAGTCAACTCCATGGCCTCGGGCACTTCCTCCTTGGAGTCAACCATACTCTTCGGGTGGTGAAACCCTTAATAAAGAGACAAGGCTCTGATACCAATTGAAAGGATTGATATAGTTGACTAGAGGTGGGGTGAATAGGCAACTACCAATTTTTTAAGCTTTTCTTAACAAATTAGGTTTAACAACAAGTAGGTTGTCTGGATATGCAACTAGGTGAGCAACCTATATGATGCTAGTTCCACAAGAAACAAGAGAAAGCAAAGGATACAACACAATAGAAGCTTGCACAAAGTAAAGGTAAGAGATAACCACAAGTGGAGACGGTGAAGACGAGATGTGTTACCGAAGTTCCTTCCCATTGAGAGGAAGTATGTTTCCATTGGAGCGGTGTGGAGGCACAATGCTCCCCAAGAAGACACTAGGTACACTGTATTCTCCTCCGCCCTCACACAATGCGAGATGTCGTGATTCCAGTAGTGGTGCCCATGAAGGCGGCAACCGAACCTTTACAAACTAAGTTGGGGCTCTCTCCACAACCGAATTGGAGGCTCCCAACGATACCATAGAGCTTCACCACAATGGAATGTGGCTCCGAGGTGAACTCGACCGTCTAGAGTGCTCAAATAGCCAAGACTAAAAAAATCCACACAAGAAAGTATGGGGGAATCAAAATTTCTCTTGGTGGAAGTGTAGATCTAGGTCTCCTTCAATCCCTAGCAAATCAACAAGTTTGAGTGGCTAGGGAGAGAGATCGGGCAAGAAAGCTTGAAGGGCATTAGTGGAGGAGAGAGAGAGGCAAGAGGTAAGGTGGTAGGTGGAAGAACCCCGCCTTTATATAGGGACCCCCATTTTCCAACCATTACAACAACTTTTACACTACAGCGGTACAACCGCTCGTGACCCCGGTACAACCGGGATTCACGAGTATGCTGTAGAAACCCTATCAAGCGGTACAACCTGAGGTAGGAGCAGTGGTACCGGTTACAATGACTAACCTGACCAACCGCTCGCCTACTTCCCAACAACTGCCTCAAAGCAGGAGGGAGTCACCCCTATGGCGGTGGTTGAGCGGTAGTTGCACCAGAACTACCACCTGGCCCAAGACACCGAGACAACCGGGCCACCACCGCTCAAGGACCTCCCCATCACAGAACCGGGACAACCGGGCCACCACCGCTCAAGGACCTCCTCATCACAGAACCGGGACAACCAGGCCACCACCACTCAAGGACCACCCATCACAGAACTGAGTCTGGTGGTTGGGCGGTACCTGGCCAGTGCAACCGCCCGTGAAGCACCCCAAGGTTTTCCCAGAGCTGAGGCAGTACCACCGCCCATGGGCAGTGGTACAACCGTTGGGCATGTACCTGGGAGCAGCAACCCCAGGGTATCACCCCTAGGGCGGTGGTTGTGCCGGTGGAACTGGGCAGGTGGTACAACTGCCCATACGGGCAGTACAACTGCTTGGAGAGAAAAAACATTGGTTTGGAAAGAAATGGGGACCTCTGTCTACTCGAAAGAAAGGGAACAGTGGGTGACGAGAGATGTGTGTTGGGGAACGTAGCATGCAATTTCAAAATTTTCCTACGCTCACGCAAGATCTATCTAGGAGATGCATAGCAATGAGCGGGGGAGAGTGTGCCTACGTACCCTTGTAGACCAAAAGTGGAAGCGTTTGCTTGACGCGGTTGATGTAGTCGAACTTATTCTCATTCTGACCGATCAAGTATCGAACATACGGCACCTCTGAGTTCTGCACATGTTAGCGCAATGACGTCCCTCGAGCTCTGGATCCAGCAGAGTGTCGAGGAAGTAGATGAGTTCCATCAGCTCGACGGCGTGGTGATGGTGATGGTGAAGTGATCCGCGCAGGGCTTTGCCTAAGCACCGCGAGAATATGACCGGAGGCATAAACTGCGGAGGGGGGCGCCGCACACGGCTAGGAACAATTGTTGTGTGTTCTAGGCACCCCTCCCCATGTATATAAAGGAGGGAGGGGGAGGGAGCCAGCCCTAGGCGCGCCCAAGTAGGAGGAATCCTACTTGGTCTCCTAGTTGGATCCCCCCCTTTCCTTTTATCGGAGGGGGAAAGAGGGGAAGAGAGAGATGGGGAGAAGGAAAGAGGGGGGCGCCGCCCCCTCCCCTAATCCAATTCGGCCTCCTTCCATGGGGGGCGCCACCCCTTGTGGGCTGGTGTGCCTCCCTCCTATGACCCATATGGCCCATATCTTCCCCCGCGGGGTGCCGGTAACCCCCCCCCTCCCCCGGTACTCTGATATGTACCTGATACATTCCGGAACACTTCCGGTGTCTGAATACTATCATCCAACATATCAATCTTTACCACTTGACCATTTCGAGACTCCTCTTCATGTCTGCGATCTCATCTGGAACTCCTAGCAACATTCGGTCACCAAATCACATAACTCATATAATACAAATCATCATCAAACGTTAAGCGTGCGGACCCTACGGGTTCGAGAACTATGTAGACATGACCGAGACACCTCTCCGGTCAATAATCAATAGAGGAACTTGTATGCTCATATTGGCTCCCACGTATTCTATGAAGATCTTTATCGGTCGAACCGTTATGACAACATATGTTATCCCCTTTGTCATCGGTATGTTACATGCCCGAGATTCGATCGTCGGTATCTTCATACCTAGTTCGATCTTGTTACCGGCAAGTCTCTTTACTCGTTATGTAATATATCATCCTGCAACTAACTCATTAGTCACTTTGCTTGCAAGGTTTCTTATGATGTGTATTACCGAGAGGGCCCGGAGATACCTCTCCGATACTCGGAGTGACAAATCCTAATCTCGATCAATGCCAACCCAACAAACACCTTCAGAGATACCTATAGAGCATATTTATAATCACACAATTACGTTGTGATGTTTGATAGCACATAAGGCATTCCCCCGGTATCCAGGAGTTGCATAGTCTCATAGTCGGAGGAATATGTATTTGACATGAAGAAAGCAATAGCAATAAAACTGAATGATCATAATGCTAAACTAACGAATGTGTCTTGTCCATCACATCATTCTCCTAATGATGTGATCCCGTTTATCAAATTACAACACATGTCTATGGTTAGGAAACTTAACCATCTTTGCTCAACGAGCTAGTCTAGTAGAGTCTTACTAGGGACACGATATTTTGTCTATGTATCCACCCATGTATCAAGTTTCCGGTTAATACAATTCTAGCATGAATGATAAATATTTATCATGAAATAAGGAAATACAAAATAACAACTTTATTATTGCCTATAGGGCATATTTCCTTCAGTCTTCCACTTGCACTAGAGTCAGTAATCTAGTTCACATCGGCATGTGATTTAACACCAATAGTTCACATCGTCATGTGATTAACACCCGTAATTCACATCGCCATGTGACCAACACCCAAAGGGTTTACTAGAGTCTATAATCTAGTTCACATCGCCATATGATTAACACCCAAAGAGTACTACGGTGTGATCATGCTTTGTTTGTGAGAGAAGTTTAGTCAACGGGTCTGCCACATTCAAATCAGTATGTATTTCGCAAATTTCTGTGTCTACAATGCTTTTGTAAGGGCTTATTTATCCCTAAGTGTTTTGGTGATTGATGACAATGCTTTTGCGGACTAATCGTGTGCCTTGAGTTTCTCAGTTGCTTCATTGCTAGGCACAAGACGGATCGGTGCCCCTCAAAGACTATTGAAGACGGCGTTTTTCTATGTTTCTTTTTGGTGGATTTGAGTCGTAGGAGAGCCGTACTATTAAGAGGGGGTCCGCGTCGGAAAGGTTCAGGTGGAATCATCACGTACACGTTTCCTTCCTTGTCTCCTCCTTTCCCTTGCACTTTGGAGCATTCCCCGTCTATCCTCTATGTGAGTGTCTGGACTACTGTTGCTAAGCTTGCGGTAGTACTGCTTCCTGGAGCGGTAGTACCGCAGGCACTTGCGGTAGTACCGTGCCCATACACGGTAGTACCGCGGGAGCCCACGGTAGTACCGCTCCTTTGGAGTCGTAGTACCATGGCTCCCTGGCCAAGTACCGCTGCCTCGCGGTAGTAGGCGCGGATGTAATTTTTTACATCCGCGCCCACACGGTAGTATCGCGCGCTGAGGGCGGTAGTACTGCGGGCGCCCACGGTAGTACCGCTCCCCCCGAGCTGTAGTACCGTGGTTCCCTGGCCTAGTGTCGTTGCTTCACGGTAGTAGGGGCAGATGTAATTTTTTACATCCGCACCCACACGGTAGTACCGTGCCTTATGCACGGTAGTACCATGACGGATGTTTGCATCGTCTCATTGACCATGGAAGTAGCCATGGATGTATTTTTATTCATCCTTGCCGTTTCCAGACTAGGACTTACCTGCCTCATGGTAGTACCGCAGGTGGGAGCGGTAGTACCGCGCTCGCGGTAGTACGGCTTGTGTTATAGTCTCTACAGTTGCCGCGGTAGTACCGTGGTCTCCCACGGTAGTACCGCATGGCCTTGCGGTAGTACCGCGCCCCTGGAGCGGTAGTACCGCAGGTCGCAGGCTGGTCTAAATGGATAACGTTGGATGTTGTCCTCCACTATAAAAGGTGTGTCTCCTACCTCTAGTTGACCACCTCTTCCAACCCTAAACTCCATTGCTGCTCCAAGCGCCATTTTCGGCCGATCTCTCTCCCTAGCCAATCAAACTTGTTGATTTGCTCGAGATTGGGTGACAAGGCCCCGATCTACACTTCCACCAAGAGATATTCGATTCACCCCACTAATCCCTAGCGGATCTTGTTACTCTTGGGTGTTTGAGCACCCTAGACGGTTGAGGTCACCTCGGAGCCATAGTCCATTGTGGTGAAGCTTCGTGGTGTCGTTGGGAGCCTCCAATTAAGTTGTGGAGATTGGCCCAACCTTGTTTGTAAAGGTTCGGTCGTTGCCTACAAGGGCACCAATAGTGGAATCACGGCATCTCGCATTGTGTGAGGGCGTGAGGAGATTACAGTGGCCCTAGTGGCTTCTTGGGGAGCATTGTGCCTCCACACCGCTTTAACGGAGATGTACTTCCCTTTAAAAGGAAGGAACTTCGGTAACACATCCTCGTCTCCACTGGCTCCACTCTTGGTTATTTCGTGCCTTTACTTTTGCACGCTTACTTGTGTTGTATCCCTTGCTTGCTTACGTGCTAGTTGTTTTTGCATCATATAGGTTGCTCACATAGTTGCATATCTAGACTACCTATTTTGTTGCAAAGTTTAATTTGATAAAGAAAAGCTTAAAAATTGTTAGTTGCCTATTCACCCCCCTCTAGTCAACCATATCGATCCTTTCAATTGGTATCAGAGCCTCGTCTCTTTATTAAGGACTTTGACGTCCGAAGAGTATGGTTGACACCAACGACGATGCAGAGGAGCACTTCGGTATGAATCCTATCTCGTCTACGGCCGATGGGGGAACCTCGATCTCACATGAGGAATTCAATGTGGCTTTAGACACATTGAAAAACTCCATGACGACCGAGGTTGAAAGCATGTTTACTAAATTCCTAGAAGGACTTAAACTGTCAACCTCACCAATGAAAGTGGGTGATCCCACTAACAAGGTGACGGATGCTACCTCCGACAAGGGGGAAGCTAACAGCGAAAAGGGTCCCTCTACTAGTGGTAGAAATGGCACCGGCATCTATGCCCATGTGGAACCTCCAACTTATAGTGGACCGATTCCCTCTACTCATTTAAATCATGCTGGTCCTCCTCCTAAGATTGAGAAAATGAGGGTTTTGATTCTTGGGTATATCGCTTGAAGTGTCATTTAAAGCATGTGAATACTAATCTTTGGAGAATAATTGAAGAAGGTTTCTATCCACATGACCCAAGCAACTTCACCCCTCGAGAGGTCGTGGATAACCAGTTCAATGAGAATGCTCTCTTCATCATCCAAGAATCAATTCTCCCCGAAGATCTCCCTCATCTTCGACCCTACGCCGTGGCCAAAGACGCGTGGCAGTGTGTTGTGTCTCTCTATCGGGGAAGTGCGAGCATTCAACGCTCAAATTATGAAGTGGTGCAAGATGAAGCCGATGAGTTTGCTATGAAGGAAGATGAAGAACCTCGTGAGCTCTTTCGGAGAGTAACCAAGCTTGCGGTCTCACTCCGAGATCATGGGAGCAAGGACACGGATGACAATTGGATCAAACGCAAGTTCCTCAAGGCCATGATGCCCTACAACAAGGCCATGTCCTCCGTCATTCGCCAAAGACCGGACTTCCACTCCATGACCTCAAGTGAAGTGTTGGATGAGTTCGTTGCCATGAGCATCTTGGACAAGACCGCTGATAACACGGTGCTCCGATCTCAAAGAGCAAAGAAGCCCAACCTTGCCTTGAAGGCCAAGGTTATTGTGGAAGAAGAGGAAGAAGAGGAAGATGAGGAGAGCAATCCCGAAGATACAAAATATGATTATCACGAGAACATGGGTCTTGCTTCAAGGCAATTTTGGAGCAAGAAGAACTCAAGACCCAACTTCAACAAGAACAACTCAAGTGGCTTCAAGGGCAAGCAACGAGTTAGAACTTGTTACAATTGTGGCAATGTGAGCCATTTCGTTGCAGACTATCCTTACGAGAAGCGGGAAGACAATGGTGGCAAGCTCATCCGGAAAGACAAAGCCAAGTCTTTCCCCAACAAGAACAACTTCACCAAGAAGACTCCTACTCGAGTGGTGGTTCAAGAGGAATACCGTGAGGATGACGATGATGATGAAGATAGTGAAGCAATGGCCATGGCATCTGTTGCCATTGCCACAATTCCCTGGATGTCTCTCTTTGATTCACCCAACGAGAACATCATCTCCAAGTGCCTCATGGCTAAAGCCACCAACAAGGTAACCCCCAACATCAAAACCACCATCATTCCTAATCCCTCGTTGACATATAGCATTGATGATAGTGAGGGGTCTAATGCGGAAGTAAATGAATTTGAGTCTTTTATGAGTAAGCTCAAGGGCAAATCCAGGAAGAACTTTGTTGCTCTCTTGGAACAACTTGGTGAAGCCAATGACATGATCGAGGCTCACGAAGAAACGATCTCTAAGATGGAAGGTCATAGTCGTGACTATGCCGATGAGATATCGGATCTCTTTAATGCTCTTGAGGAAGAGCGTGGGCATCGTTTGGCTCTTGAGGAGTCACAAAACGATGACCATGCCAAATTAAAGAAAGATCTTGATCATGCTCTTGTTGTGTCTCGTGTGCTAACTTCTGAGAAGGCTAAACTTGAGTTTGATCATGCTAGACTCAAGGAGGAGTTTGATGTACTTGACAAGGCCCACAAGGTCTTGAAGGGTGCTCATGCAAACCTCAAGTAGTCTCATGCTCAACTCCAAGTTAAGCTAACTAAGGAAAAGGCCACATTTCCTCACATGGTCTTAACGATAATGCAAATGCTACTAACCCGTGTTGTGAGCATGTGCATCTTGTGGAGGAGAATGCCAAGTTGAAGAAACAACTCGAGAAAGGACTTGTGTCATGCATACAAGGTAAGAAGAACCTAAATGACCTTTTGAGCAATCAAAAGGAAGTTGTGGCCGAGGAGGGAGTTGGGTTCTCACCCAAGTCCAAGAACAAGAAGAAGAATGACAAGACCAAACGACCTCCCCCGCTTAAGCAAACTTTTGTGAACGAGGGAGAGGGTGCTCCTAAGGAGAAGAAGAACAATGCGAAGAGTGGTGATGCCAAAAAGGGCAAAGTCATCTCTCCCAACAAAGCCGGTGACTTTAACCCTTCTTATGTGTTGTGCCGTGCTAGTGATGGGCATGTTTATGCTCGATTTGTTGGTTCTTCTTATGAGTACATTGAATGGTCTATTTGGTTTCCTAAGACCCTTGTTACTAACATCAAAGGACCCATTACTAAATGGGTACCTAAAACCAAGCATTGATCTCTTGTAGGTGTTTGCTTTCGGTGGGGGATCATGGTTTCTCGATAGTGGAGCAACAAATCATATGACCGGGAGAAAGGACTTGGTGGTGGACGTGCAAAAGATTCCATCTATGCCCACCAATGTCGAGTGGGGTGATGCCTCACATTCTAAGGTATTGGGTCTTGGCAAGGTTGTCATTTCTCATGATCTAACGATCGAGAAAGTCATGCTTGTTGAGTCCCTTGCATACAATTTACTTTCCGTTCGTTAACTTGCACTCATGGGTTTTGCCACCTTCTTTGATGTTGATACCGTGGCCCTCTTGTGGAGCAAGACTCTTAAAGTAGCCTTTGTTGGGCATGTCGAGAACGGTCTCTTTGTGATTAACTTTTCAGAGCGACCCACTAAGACCGCGACATGCCTAATGGCTAAAGTTGATGTGGGATGGCTATGGCATCGCCGTTTAGCCCACGTCAATATGAGATCTTTGCAAAGTCTTCTCAAGGGGGACCATGTCCGTGGACTAACAAATGTTAGTTTTGCCAAAGATCGTGCTTGCAGTTCTTGTATCAAAGGAAAGCTTCATGAGACGGCTCACCCTCCCACGACTATCATCTACTCGAAGAGACCCTTGGAGCTCCTTCACATGGACCTCTTTGGGCCTCCATCCTTTGATAGTCTTGGGGGAAGAAAGTATTTCTTGGTGATTGTGGATGATTATTAAAGATACACTTGGGTATATTTCTTCAAGAGGAAGAGTGAAACCCAACAAACCGTCATCGACTTTGCAAATGAAGCTCAACGACAACATGATGCAAAGATCTTGACAATAAGAAGTGACAACGGCACCGAGTTCAAGAACTACACCTTGGATGAGTTCCTTAGTGATGAGGGGATCAAGCATCAATATTCAGCTCCATACACCCCTCAACAAAATGGTGTTGCGGAGAGGAAGAACTGGACGTTGATGGATGCAGCAAGGACCATGATGGCGGATGAGGGAGTCCTGGATTAGGGGGTGTCCGAATGGCCGGACTCCCGGACTATGAAGATACAAGATTGAAGACTTCGTCCCGTGTCCGGATGGGACTTTCCTTGGCATAGAAGGCAAGCTTGGCGATACGATATGAAGATCTCCTCCCATTGTAACCGACTCTGTGTAACCCTAGCCCTCTCCGGTGTCTATATAAACCGGAGAGTTTTAGTCCGTAGGACGAACAACAATCATACCATAGGCTAGCTTCTAGGGTTTAGCCTCTCTGATCTCGTGGTAGATCAACTCTTGTACTACCCATATCATCAATATTAATCAAGCAGGAGTAGGGTTTTACCTCCACCGAGAGGGCCCGAACCTGGGTAAAAACATCGTGTCCCTTGTCTCCTGTTACCATCCGCCTAGACGCACAGTTCGGGACCCCCTACCCGAGATCCGCCGGTTTTGACACCTTTAGGCCCGATGGCTTCTTTGATCGTCAACCACGACGAGGTCCAGGGTGAGACTTTTTTCCCCGGACAGATCTTCGTATTCGGCGGCTTCGCACTGCGGGCCAACTCGCTTGGCCATTTGGAGCAGATCGAAAGCTACGCCCCTGGCCATCAGGTCAGGTTTGGAAGCTTAAATTACACGGCTGACATCCACGGGGACTTGATCTTCGACGGATTTGAGCCACGGCCGAGCACGCCGCACTGTCTCGATGGGCATAATCTAGCTCTGCCGTCGGACAGCGCCCAGAGAGCCGCTCAGGTGTCCGCTCCGACCATTAGCTCGGAGCCAACTGCGCCAGTCAGGGACGGACGGTTGGACGCCGCCCCCGGAGCCGCAACCTCTAGGGCGATAGAGCCGGATACCAGCCTAGTCCCTTGCAAGGCCCGTGACTCCAAGGTGCCGGACTCCGTTCCGGACTCCGAATATTCCGCACCCCTTCCGATCGAACCCGATTGGGCTCCAATCATGGAGTTCACCGCCGCGGACGTCTTTCAGCACTCGCCCTTTGGCGATATCCTAGATTCACTAAAGTCTCTCTATTTGTCAGGAGAGCCCTGGCTGGACTATGGTCAGCAGGGTTGGGATGCGGACGACGAAGAAATTTGAAACCCACCCACCACCCACTTCGTAGCCACTATCGACGATCTAACCGACATGCTCGACTTCGACTCCGAAGACATCGACGGTATGGACGCCGATGAAGGAGACGACCAAGAACCAGCACCTATAGGGCACTGGAAAGCCACCTCATCATATGATGTATACATAGTGGACACACCTAAAAGAAATGACAATGAGGACCAAAAGGTGCAACCAGGGATAGCTCCCTCGAAAAACAATCAAAGCGGCGGCGTAAGCGCCACGCCAAGCCCCACCTCGACAAAGACCCAGCCATAGAGCAGGGCGAATCAACGGAAGACGAACATGCCATCGAGCAACCGTCCAAACAGGGCGTACAATCCGAACAACCCATCCCCGGGAAAGATAATAGTCCAGACGACCTCACGCCGGACAAATTGCTGGAACATCAGAACCTCCACCAAAGGCTCGTTGCCACTGCATGTAGCTTGAAAAAGCAGAAACGGAGGCTCAAAACAGCGGAAGATGCACTCAGGATCAGATGGGGCAAAGTACTCAATACCGCACACAAATACGACAACAGTCGTCACACAAAGAGCTATTCGAAGCGGAAACTGCTACCGAAATTTGGTGAAGAGGCCATAGAGCCCCCACAGTCAAAAAATAAGGAAGCCACAAGGTCGGATAGACGACCCCACGATCGATCTTAAGCGACAAAGGGCGCCGCACTCAATACGGTGCGCGATCCGCCCAAGAAATCGCATCAAAAAACTGGCCCAACCAGATCCATCTATGGGCCAAGAAAGCAAGCTCAAGTGAGCAATGCAATGCAAAAAATATCCGAACATCGCGGCACACCTACATACAGGGGCGCCGCACATCCCCTATGTTTTACCGATGAGGTGCTGGATCATGAATTTCCAGCAGGATTCAAGCCCGTGAACATAGAAGCATACGACGGAACAACAGACCCTGGAGTCTGGATCGAGGATTATATCCTCCACATACACATGGCCAGAGGAGATGACCTCCACGCCATAAAATACTTACCCCTTAAGCTCAAAGGGCCAGCCCGGCATTGGCTTAAAAGCCTTCCCGAAAACACCATGGGAAGTTGGGAAGCGCTCGAGGATGCTTTCCAGGCAAATTTTCAAGGGACCTATGTCCGACCTCCAGATGTAGATGATCTGAGTCATATAACTCAGCAGCCCGGAGAGTCAGCCTGGAAACTCTGGAACAGATTCCTTACTAAAAACAATCAGATAGTTGACTATCCGGACGCCGAGGCCCTAGCAGCTTTCAAACATAGCGTCTGAGACGAATGGCTCGCCAGACACCTCGGCCAAGAAAAGCCAAAAACAATTGCTGCATTAACAAGCCTCATGACCCGCTTTTGGGCAGGAGAGGATAGCTGGTTGGCAAGAAGCAGCACCAGCGACCCGAGCACATCCAAACTCAGAGACGGAAACGGGAAACCGCACCGTAACAAAGAACAGCGCCGAATCAAGGATAACAGCCTGATGAGCACGACAGTCAACGCCGGATTCAAAAGCTCTTGGCAAAATCAGAAAAAGCCGCCACCCAAAGATGACAGGGACGAGCTGTCTAACCTCAACAAAATCCTGGACAAAATATGTCAAATCCACAGTACTCCCGGCAGACCTGCAAACCATACCCATAGAGATTGTTGGGTCTTCAAGCAGTCCGGCAAACTCAACGCCGAACACAAGGGGCTCGACACACCAAGCGAGGATGACGACGCACCCCACAAGCAGAACACCGGAGAAAAAAAGAAGTTCCCACAAGAAGTCAAAACAGTAAATTCACTTCAGATGACAAAAGGGAAAAACAGAACGGCGCTTACGAAGACATGCGCCATACGGCCAGCCCCAGAGGAGCACCGCCACTGGTTGTCACAACCAATCACCTTTGATCATCAGGATTACTCCATAGGAGCCCGGAAAGCAGGCTGGACTGCCTTGGTCTTGAATCCAATTATTGACGGACTCCAATTTACAAAAGTCCTTATGGACGGCGGCAGTGACTTAAACCTGTTATATCAGGACACAATCCACAAACTAGGGGTAAACCCAGCTATAATCCGCCATGGCAACACTTCCTTTCAAGGAGTCACGCCGGGTCCAGATACCCAGAGTATGGGTTCCCTTTCGTTAGAAGTCACGTTCGGCTCACCCGACAACTTCCAAAGCGAAAAGCTAACATTCCACATCGCCCCATTCGTAAGTCGCTATCAAGCGCTACTGGGACGTGAAGCTTTCGCCCGCTTTAACACAATACCGCATTATGCATCCCTTACACTTAGAATGCCCGGCCCATGAGGCATCATCTCATTACAGGGGAATATCAATTGACCCCCAAAGTACGGGTAAAGGTGCGGCCGCCTGGACAGCCACACACTAATCCAGCCCTACTATCCCGGACACGGCTCGACGAGTCCGGCGTAAACATACATAGGCTTAATATCCGCATAACCTTGTACAAGGGCTCCGCGTGTTCACGCCAGGAGACAATACAACTCAATTCTTGCTCCAACTATATTTTGTTTATTTTAATATAGATTTCTCGCACGCTTATTTTTTACTAAGTTCCTCTCTTTCGCAGACGAACATCATGCTATGCCAGTCCACGGTACGACACACCGGAGACACAGGCGCAGACGTGCAGTAGGGACCCGTTTCAAGGATTCTTTTCAGATTAAGACCCTGCGTAAACCTTTTTTACTGTCTCTTGTTGACAACATCCACCAGTTTTCGCTATAACCGAGGAGGAGGCTGGCGTCTTGGCATGTGGCCACGCCAGAATTTTGCGCGTACCTGGACACCAGGGGCTTTTTTACCAAGGGCTCTATTTCGGCCCGTCTTCATAGAGACCGAATACCTTAGGGAGTGTTCGGCGTCGCGAGTTTGGCCTTATATGCATCAGCTCCGAATCATGTCTTTGGTCAAATGTTGGGTTTGCCCGGCTCCTGCGTTTTGCTGCCTTACGTTTCGTTATATCGGCTAACGCGGCACCAGGAGAACTACTGCGATTGTGCCCCGGTTCGGCCGGGCGAGCACCTCAGTAGAGAAAGCGAAAGCTGATTGTCATGATATAGCGAGAGACTGGTCAACCACTCGATGACTCTGGGAATCTTTAGGATTCCTCCGCATTAACGAAGGACCGCTTCCTGGTCAGGCACACACGCGCCCCGAATTCGGACGAGCGCGGTGCCTTTAGGGGCTATTGAGTAGCCCCAATGTCAAACTCCTATGGCTAAGTGAAAGTGATAAAGCATTATAGCCCGGTTGCCTAGTTCACCGCGCTATCACCTCCTTTGTAGGACCAAGACGTTGGATTAAGTGAAAGGCGCCTTTTTTGCGAACACCCCCGCATTATATGCGTGGGGGCTGAAGCCAACGACTGCCATCTTTCAGGTTATATACACATATACATTAACGGCCACACAAGAGGTATTATAATTCTTGCAAGCACAAGTATGAAAAGCTTTTATATTCTATCAAAATATTTCTTTTATAATAGCACATGCTATTCGAACACAACATCCTTCGAGCACTGCACATCTATTAAACGAGCGCCCGGAAGAACTTCCTCAAAGTAGTGCCTGGCAGGTACCCGGCCTTCGTCCGAATCCCGGGATGCAACAACACTGGCCTTCATATCCTCCCAGTATGTCTTGACACGGGCAAGAGCCATTTGTGCAACCTCTATGCACGCCGACCTCTTCATTGCATCAACATGCGGCACAGAACCAAGGAACTGCTGCACCAATCCAAAATAACTCTTCGGCTCTGGCTCTCCCGGCCACAAACAACTCGCAACATACTTCATGGCGAGTCCGGATAACCTGTTCAGCTCCGCCCAGGCGGCCAAACGGTCGGATACCGAAAGTGGGCGTTCGGGATTGTGGAACTACGACCAAAAAAGTTCTTCCAATTTATGTTCACCTCGACCTCAGAAGTGTTCGGTTGCGTCTGTCGCACTCGCTGCCAAATCCAGATAAGTGTTTTCCGCACTCCACTGCCGGTCTAACGGAGCATACCTAGGATCCCCGAACTTCATCCGCAGCATATAGGGCCTTCCAGCCATGATATCTCCAGTCTGACGCAGCTCCTCCTTCATAGCTCTCATTGCAGAGCGAGTATCCTTGGCCTCGGCAGTGATCTTCTCAAGGTCCTTCTGAGCCGCCCTTTCTTCTTGTTCGAGAAATTTATAGCGGTCGGCAGCATCCTTCAATTTTATAGCCATCTCGGCTATTACCTTCTTGCTCTGGCGGTGAGCAGCCTGTTCGGCTTTTAGCTCTTCAGCCGCCTTAATGGCAGCCGCATCACTTTTCCTTGCTTGCTCCTTGGCTCGGGCAAGTTCCGCCCGAAGGTTCTCCATGGCAGCAGCACTATCTGCATTAAGCACATATATTGTAAGGCACGAGCATCGCACTCGTCTTATCAGATGTCTGTGGAGCATACCTTGTGCCTCATCTAGCCGCTTATTTACAAGCGTGATGTCGGCATCCGCCACATCAAGTTGCCGCTTTAGCTCGGCAGATTCATCAGTCCGGCTAGCCAGCAAACGCCTTGCCACCTTCATAAAAAGGTGACATTTTATACCTGGGGTTATGATCCTCTGTGCGCCATCACTCTTGATGACACAGAGAGTCTCAGGGGCTACTATTTATACAGGGCGCATTTTATATATGCAGCTCTATCAAAAGGTACACCTTTTCACGTACCTCAAAGCCTGTCAGTAAACTCCTGGCGGCCTCGTACAATCCGCTTTCCGCGAATGAAATCCTTCCTATCACCGTGTTCATCAACATACGGTGTTCTTCTGAGACGGACACTCGCCCGAGCAGATCCCTCAGCCTCTCCGACCGCGCACCAGAAGGCACCGGACTAGCCCGACGACCTTTTTCCGGATCTGGACTTGGAGAAACCCGCCGGGACGACACCTCGGGGTCGCCTGCCTCGTAAGTCGGTGCAGCTAAGGGAGGCGTTTCGCTCTCCATCATCTCTGGACGAAGATCACCTGAAGACGAGCTCTGCTGAGAAGGGTTGAGATCCGAACTGCAAGGTAATATTTTGGTTATCTTCCTCAGAAATAAAACAGGGATGCTACTCATTTTTTAACCCCTCTCTTTACTTACGGCTCGGAGGAAAGCTGATCCCCTTGAGGGCGCAATGCGGCCGGGGCAGTCTCTGGCGCCGGATCCTTTGACGAAGATTTCTTCCCCCGTTTCGAGGTCATCCCCTCCGGGTCTTTAGAGACACTCCTTTTCTTTCCCGGGTTGGGGGAATTCTCGATTCCTCCCTTCCTGACAGTCTCCTCCGTGGAGGCGGTAGCTCCTTGGTTCCCCTCTTCGCCCTCTGCCGAAAGCATAATCTCCAGCATCCTGGTTAACACGGGATCCGGTGCGGTCTCGGGCAGGGGGGCTGGACACCTGATAAGCTTTGCCTTCGCTATCCACTCCTGTTCAAAGGATAGCTCTGTTAAAGGTCAACTTTTTGATGAAAATACGGATGGTGTGTCCAAATACGGGGCTACTTACCTTAGCATCCGGGCGATTGCAGCTCAGACCTGCATCCTCAGACAAATCTGAACACCTTGCTTGTGATCCGAAGAACAATTTCTACATCTCCATGGGTGTCGCGCCCATAAAATGTTGGAGGACTCGCGGTCCCTCCGGATTAAATTCCCACAGGCGGAGAGGGTGACGTTTGCAGGGCAGCATGCGGTGAATCAGCATAACTTGCGCCACTACGGTCAAGTTAATATCTCTTTCTAGGAGATCCCGAAGGCGGTCCTGTAGTCGGGGCACGTCTTTGGACGGCCCCCAAATAAGCCCTTCATTGACCCATGATGCTCGCCGTGGTGGGGGACCCGAGCAAAAAGCAGGTGGCGCCACCCATGTGGTGCCCCTCGGGGCTGTGATGTAAAACCAGTCCCGTTGCCATAAGCCGAACTCCTCTTGGAAAGTGCCCTCGGGCCAGGGAGCGCCGGCTATCCTGCTTATAATAGCTCCTCCGCACTCAGCGTGCTGCCCTTTTATCATCTTCGGCTCCACCTTGAAGGTTCTAAGCCACAATCCGAAGTAAGGAGTGATATGGAGGAAGGCCTCACACACGACGATGAATGATGAAATTTGGAGGATGGACTCCGGAGCTAAGTCGTGAAATTCCAGCCCGTAATAGCACATCAGCCCCCTCACGAAGGGATCAATCGGGAAGCCTAGCCCCCGAAGGAAGTGAGATGTGAACACCACGCTCTCACCGGGCTGGGGAGAGGGAATGGCCTGCCCTTGAGTAGGCAGACTATGCGAGATTTCGCCAGTTAGATACCTGGCATCTCTCAGCTTTCGCACGTCTTCTTCCGTAATGGAGGAAAGCACCCACCGGCCTTGAAGGTCGGGGCCGGACATCGTCGAAGGTCCGAAGCGCCTAAAATTAGAGCTTTGAGTGTTGGAACTCGAGGCGAGGGGCGGATTCGATTGGATTGAAAAAGAAAGGAGTCAAGCCTTGGTCTCTTTATAAAGGAGTTGAATACCAAGAGCCCTCCCCGTAACCGTTTGGGACTCGCTTTCAATTAGAGAATCATACCAAAAGGCGCGGTTGGGTTACCCACGCCCGTATTGATGAGAATCCCGGAATAAGGGGACACGATCTCTGCTTTGACAAGACGTGCCAAGGAAACCGCCTCGCTAAACGCGCTGAGGTGGAACAGTAAAACGACTCGAATAAAGGCTTGGCCATGGCGTGACGTCACGCAGCGGAATACGTCAGCAGATTAGATTTGTGTAGACATTATTCTCTCTACGGTGGTATGTGGAACTTATTTTTGCAGAGCCGGACACTATCCTTGTGTTCAACATCTTCTATGAAGTATCCGGAGGAGGAACCCGCCTTGCAATGCCGAAGACAATTTGCACGCCGGACTCGTCGTCATTGAAGCCTGGTTCAGGGGCTACTGAGGGAGTCTTGGATTAGGGGGTGTCCGGATGGCCGGACTATGACCTTTGGTCGGACTCCCGGACTATGAAGATACAAGATTGAAGACTTCATCCCGTGTCCGGATGGGATTTTCCTTGGCGTAGAAGGCAAGCTTGGCGATACGATATGAAGATCTCCTCCCATTGTAACCGACTCTGTGTAACCCTAGCCCTCTCCGGTGTCTATATAAACCGGAGAGTTTTAGTTCGTAGGACGAACAACAATCATACCATAGGCTAGCTTCTAGGGTTTAGCCTCTCTGATCTCGTGGTAGATCAACTCTTGTACTACCCATATCATCAATATTAATCAAGCAGGAGTAGGGTTTTACCTCCACCGAGAGGGCCCGAACCTGGGTAAGAACATCGTGTCCCTTGTCTCCTGTTACCATCCGCCTAGACGCACAGTTCGGGACCCCATACCCGAGATCCGCCGGTTTTGACACCGACAGCGGAGTTCAAGTCTCCATACCACTTTTGGGCCGAAGCCATCAACACCGCGTGTCATGCATCAAATCGGCTCTATCTCCGCAAAGGCTTGAACAAGACTCCTTATGAAATCCTCACTGGTAACAAGCCCAATCTCAAGTACTTCCGGGTGTTCGGGTGTAAGTGTTTCATTCTCAAAAAGGGTGTTCATTTGTCTAAATTTGAGGCTAGAGCTTATGAGGGCATATTTGTTGGTTATGCTACAAACTCTCATGCTTACCGTGTTCTCAACAAGTCCACCGGACTCATTGAGGAGATGTGTAACGTGGAGTTTGACGAAAATAATGGCTCCCAAGTGGAGCAAAGTGGTACTTGTGATGTAGGTGATGAAATTCCTCCCCAAGCCATAATAAGAATGGGTATTGGTCATATTCTACCCATTGAGGAACCCCTTGTGGCCGAAGGAGAAGGACAATGCTCCACTCAAGTGGAGCCATCACCTCCCCAAGACCCACACGCTTCCGAACAACAAAGTGAAGGCCCTAAACCTCATGAACGAGGCCAAGGGCAAGATCAAACTCAAGATGGTGGTGATCCACTAAATGATGCCCAAGG
The DNA here is from genome assembly GCF_002162155.2 of Triticum dicoccoides. Lineage (NCBI taxonomy): Eukaryota > Viridiplantae > Streptophyta > Magnoliopsida > Poales > Poaceae > Triticum > Triticum dicoccoides. Next base: position 114,532,324 of record NC_041387.1, on the reverse strand, counting down.
TCAAGTTCTCCCCCTCGAGCAAGTTCAAGATCAAGAGCAAGCTCAAGACGGCGCTCAAGATAATCAAGTTGATCCTCCTCCTTCCACATCCGAGGAGGAATTAGAGCGTCGTGCCATGAAGATTGCTTCCAAGCTCACCACCAAAGGCCATCTTATGGAGAATGTGGTTGGAAGCCTAAGAAAGGGGGTAAGCACTCGTAGACAATTAGCAAACTATTGTGAACATCACGCGTTTGTCTCTTGTGTTGAAGCCCAAAAGGTCTATGAGGTGCTTGAAGATTCATATTGGCTCAATGCCATGCATGAATAACTCAACAACTTCGAGTAGAACAAGGTGTGGAGATTGGTGCCACGGCCGTCGGGGAACCATAATGTCATTGGAACCAAGTGGATTTTCAAGAACAAGAAAGACGCTCATGGGAACATCATTCACAACAAGGCAAGATTGGTAGCACAAGGCTACTCCCAAGTCGAGGGTATCGACTACGGTGAAACCTTTGCTCCTGTTGCTCGCCTTGAATCCATTCGTTTGTTGATTGCTTATGCTTCCCATCACAACTTTAAGTTACAACAAATGGATGTGAAAAGTGCTTTTCTTAATGGTCCTATTAATGAGTTGGTTTATGTCAAGCAACCCCCCGGGTTCGAGGATCCTTACTTCCCAGATCATGTGTATCAACTCAATAAGGCACTCTATGGCCTTAAACAAGCCCCACGTGCGTGGTATGACCACCTTACCGAGTTGTTAATCGATCCCAGTCTTTTTACTAAGAAGGTCAAAGGGGAGTTGTTTGTGTGCCAACTATATGTTGATGACATTATCTTTGGTTCCCCTAGCAAAGCTTTCAATGAAGAATTTGCCGCTCTCATGACCTCTAAGTTCAAGATGTCATCAATGGGAGAGTTGAAGTTCTTCCTTGGTTTTGATATCAAACAAAGAAGAGAAGGTACCTTCATCAACCAAGCCAAATACACTCAAGACATGCTTAAGAGATTCAAGCTCAGTGATGTCAAGTCGGCCTCTACTCCAATGCCTACCAAGTGCCAACTTGACATTGATACCAATGGTAAAGTGGTGGATCAAAAGGTATATCGCTCTATGATTGGATCCTTGCTTTACCTTTGTGCATCTAGACCGGATATCATGTTGAGTGTGGGAATGTGTGCACGGTTTCAAGCCGCACCAAAGGAAAGCCACTATGTGGTGGTCAAGCGAATCTTTCAATATTTGGCTCATACCCCAAACTTTGGCCTATGGTACCCAAGAGGAGCTAACTTCAAGCTCGAAGGATTTACGGATTCCGATTGGGCGGGAGACAAGGTGGATAGGAAGTCCACTTCCGGAGGGTGCCAATTTCTTGGTTGCTCTTTGGTGAGTTGGTCTTCCAAGAAGCAAAGTTGTGTGTCTCTGTCGTCCACCGAAGTGGAATATGTGGCGGCCGGTAGTTGTTGTGCACAACTCTTATGGATGAGGCAAACTTTAAAGGAATACGGTGTCATTTGTGACAAAGTGCCTCTTTGGTGTGACACTGAAAGTGCCATCAAGATTTCTCTCAACCCGGTGCAACATTTCAAGACGAAGCATATTGAGATTCGGTATCACTTCATCCGGGATCACATTAGGCGAGGGGAGATCGAGCTCAAGTATGTCAACACTCATGATAACCTTGCAGATATTTTCACGAAGCCCTTGGATGAAGCAAGATTTCGCGAGTTAAGGCATGAGCTAAATATCATTGATTCGACCAATGTGACTTGAGCCCGTGCACACCCCACCTCACTCAACTTGTTGTCTAGTTTAGGTGTAGGCATGGACATAGGGGGAGTGTCGTTCTATCAATGAACCCTCCCTCCCCCCATTATGCATAAATCGATCAACTCTTTCACATTAGCCATTTTTATGGTACTTGTGCTTCGAAGACGAGTTTCGGTCATGGGCCCAAGGATAATTATTCGCGGTGCCATACCAACTGACTCAAACATAGGTGGCTCCGGCCATCACCCTCTCTTTTTGAGAGGGTGTGTTGCATGGTTGCTTCTTGTTGTCTTTCTGCCTTTGGGTTGTGCGTGTTCTTGTGGTGTCTCTTGTGCTAAAAGTTTCCTTGCAAAGACCTCTTTTGTGTTAAACCTGCTTTTTCTTGAGCTCACGGTACTACCGCAACATGCTACGGTACTACCGCGTGTGGAGAGCTCGGTACTACCGCCCCCACACGGCAGTAATTTTTTACTACCGCCTGGGAGAGCGGTACTACCGCTTTGGTGCGGAACTTCCGCCCAAACGGTACTACCGCGATGATGTGCGGTACTACCGCGACGTCATAGACGCGTGGGGATAAGGACGGGGAGGGGGAGTTCTAACTCCCCCATACCCATTCGTCAATTTCCCCACGTCGTCTCTCTCTCTCACTCGCTCAAGAACGGGGCTGGGGTCCTTCGCCGGATCTCCGCCTTCGGCTGCTCTCCTGCGATTCCGTCCGGTGGGATCGTTCCCCACCACGTGCTCTTGCCATGGACCAAGGTCTTTTCCCTACTCCCTCTCATTTTTGTTGCTTTCTTTGCCTCTAGGTTTGTGGGGGAGACTTGTGTGTTCTTGAGATTTTAGGCTAAATCTATGCAAGAGTAGGATGTAGGAGAGTGGTATCGCGTAGGGATTATACTTGTCTTTTTGTCCTGTGCTAGATTTGATCAAGCTTAGTACCGCCGTGGTTTTGCGGTTCTTCTCAGATTCAAACTTTGGTTTGGATCTGACGCGGTGCGGTACTACTGCGCCACCTGTGCGATACTACCGCTTGTCCGGTACTACCGCCCGTCAGGCGCGGTACTACCGCGCTCGCTACGGCACTAAAATTTTACTACCGCTCCCATCCCGGTAATACCATGACCTCGCATGGTACTACCGCGACTTGGAGCGGTACTAAAATTTTAGTACCGCCGCATCCGGCAGTACTATCATGGATCCCATCTATCTCATGGCAACTTTCACGTATACTTACTATGTGTTTCTTGTGCTTTGCCGTGGTCTTTGCATTGATCCTTTTTGCTTGTCGTGGGTGTTTTGTGTTTCGTGTCTCGGGTGGTGGCTCTTGTCGTTCCAATCCCAGTCGTGACACTGGCTCCAAGCATCTGCGCAATCCAGGTGAAGCACCAGAGGGCTCCTCTGCCTCCAAGCGCCATGTCAAAGCCACCGCTAGGAAGCACAAGGAACCCTCTAAGGGCATGGACGAGATACCCCAATCTGAGTACATCCATCTCAGGCAGCTCAACCCATATGTGATTCCTCGTGCTACCGTCAGAGGCTGTGAGTTGTTTTGGAACAAGCAGCAGACTCTCACCTATCTGGATGTCATCAAGAACAAGCAGAATACCTATGTGGATGTCAAGTGGATAGACATGCATCACCTGAGGAAGGACAAGTATTGTGAGTACTTTGGAGAAGCTCTGGATTTGGTGGAGCAGTTTGATATTGAGCATGTGATCTCTTTCCATCTTGACTACGACCCTGAGCTTATTTGTTAGTTCTTTGCCTCAGTGTTCTTTCACTCTGGGGAGGAGCGGAGGATGACCTGGATGAACAATGGTCGTCAGTTGACTGCTACCTGGAAGGAGTTCATGGATCTGCTCCAGGTTCCTGATGACGGGCTCAACTCACCAGTGGGTGTTCGCCCCCATGCCCATTCTGAGTCTGCGGACAAGGACAAGCTTCAACCGTTTTATGTTGATAAGGTGCTTGCCAATAGCAAGTCGATGTGGGTGCTCAACTCTTTTCTAGATATCATGTATCGCATCTTCCGCAACTCTCTGTTCCCTTGCATTGGTGACAAGGACAAGGTTCATGCCTATATGGTGGATATGATGCTCCTGTGCGAGGAGGCTCGCGTGTCTCAGACTCAGCCACTTGATGTCTCACACATCATGTGGTGTGAGCTTCGGTTTGCGGTGTTCAACCGCAAGGTGCCTATCTATGGACCATACCTGTTTCTGTTGATCTCCAAGACTTGGGCGAAGCAGTACCCTGGTGATGAGTTCCTTGCTCCTGACTGGATTCAGCATGATCCCATCAGTCTCCCGGTCAAGCCCAACTGGGCCAACACTACTACTCGTGCTGAGGCGACTGCTGCTAAGAGGGATGTTGATGAGGATGAGGCTGAAGCAGAGGATGTTGCTGCTGACCATGCTACTGGGTCTTCCCATAGTTCCTCTATGCCCTCGTGGGCCAAGAAGCTGAAGGACAAGATGAAGACTCTTTTCTGCATGCAAGCTAAGGGGCAGTACAGGACTCACGAGGCATCCAAGGAGAGTCGTCGCCGCGACAAGAAGATTCTGAAGTTGTATGGAGAGGACGTGTCTGGCGGGTCTGAGGATCACATTACTCCAGAGGCTGAGTGGATGGAGAAACAAGGCTACAAGTGGACTGATTCTGAGGAGGACGTCGAGGAGACCATTCCTACTGCCGGGTCTGACGAGGACCGTTGGGATGATTTCGCTGCTTGAGCCACCACTTGTGTGCAGGTGTCCTCTTTGCCTTTTTGGCGTCTCGATGCCAAAGGGGGAGAGAGTGTAGGGATTTGCGAGTAGTGTGTCGTGTTTCATGTGTTTGCGTGTCTCGTTTGAACCTGCGTGTCTCGTTTGACCCTCGTTTCGGTTGCTTTGATTTAGTTTGTCCCTCATATGGTGTAAGACATATGCACTCTATCTATCTTAGTGAGCTAGTGTTATATTGTGCTACCTATGTTTATGCACTTACTTAGATTGTTAGTCTTACATGCCTTGTCTCTAAAATATAGGGGGAGTGTTGATCCTAGCTTGTGTGTTGTGCAGTCCAAAGAATCCATCTAGATTGCACACATCTAGGGGGAGCCCGTCTACATTTTAGAGAGGAGGGGTTTGCCTATGCTCATTATTATTTCCCTTTGTGCAAATCCCGTATTGTCATCAATCCACCAAAAAGGGGGAGATTGTAAGGGCTTATTTATCCCTAAGTGTTTTGGTGATTGATGACAATGCTTTTGCGGACTAATCGTGTGCCTTGAGTTTCTCAGTTGCTTCATCGCTAGGCACAAGACGGTTCGGTGCCCCTCGAAGACTATTGAAGACGGCGTTTTTCTACGTTTCTTTTTGGTGGATTTGAGTCGTAGGAGAGCTGTACTATTAAGAGGGGGTCCGCGTCGGAAAGGTTCGGGTGGAATCATCACATACACATTTCCTTCCTTGTCTCCTCCTTTCCCTCGCACTTTGGAGCATTCCCCGTCTATCCTCTATGTGAGTGTCTGGACTACTGTTGCTGAGCTTGCGGTAGTACTGCTCCATGGAGCGGTAGTACCGCAGGCACTTGCGGTAGTACTGTGCCCATGCGCAGTAGTACCGCGAGAGCCCACAATAGTACCGCTCCTTCGGAGTCGTAGTACCATGGCTCCCTGGCCAAGTACCGTTGCCTCGCGGTAGTAGGCACGGATGTAATTTTTTACATCCGCGCCCACATGGTAGTACCGCACGCTAAGGGCGGTAGTACCGCGGGCGCCCACGGTAGTACCGCTCCCCCCGAGCTGTAGTACCGTGGTTTCTTGGCCTAGTGCCGTTGCTTCACGGTAGTAGGGGCGGATGTAATTTTTTACATCCGCACCCACATGGTAGTGCTGTGCCTTGTGCATGGTAGTACCATGACGGATGTTTGCATCGTCTCATTGACCATGGAAGTAGGCACGGATGTATTTTTATTCATCTGTGTCGTTTCCATACTAGGACTTACCTACCTCGCGGTAGTACCGCAGGTGGGAGCGGTAGTACCGCGCTCATGGTAGTACTGCTTGTGTTATAGTCTCTGCAGCTGCCGCGGTAGTACCATGGTCTCCCACGGTAGTACCGCATGGCCTTGCGGTAGTACCGCGCCCCTGGAGCGGTAGTATCGCAGGTCGCAGGCTGGTCTACGTGGGTAACGGTTGGATGTTGTCCTCCACTATAAAAGGTGTGTCTCCTACCTCTAGTTGACCACCTCTTCCAACCCTAAACTCCATTGTTGCTCGAAGCTCCATTTTTAGCCAATCTCTCTCCCTAGCCAATCAAACTTGTTTATTTGCTCGGGATTGGGTGACAAGGCCCCGATCTACACTTCCACCAAGAGATATTCGATTCCTCCCACTAATCCCTAGCGGATCTTGTTACTCTTGGGTGTTTGAGCACCCTAGACGGTTGAGGTCACCTCGGAGCCATAGTCCATTGTGGTGAAGCTTCATGGTGTCATTGGGAGCCTCCAATTAAGTTGTGGAGATTGGCCCAACCTTGTTTGTAAAGGTTCGGTCGCCGCCTTCAAGGGCACCAATAGTGGAATCACGGCACCTTGCATTGTGTGAGGGCGTGAGGAGATTACGGTGGCCCTAGTGGCTTCTTGGGGAGTGAGGGTGTCCTGGATTAGGGGGTGTCCGGATGACCGGACTATGACCTTTGGCCGGACTCCTAGACCATGAAGATACAAGATTTAAGACTTCGTCTCGTGTCCGGATGGGACTTTCCTTGGCGTGGAAGGCAAGCTTGGCGATACGATATGAAGATCTCCTCCCATTGTAACCGACTCTGTGTAACCCTAGCCCTCTCCGGTGTCTATATAAACCGGAGGGTTTTCGTCCGTAGGACAAACAACAATCATACCATAGGCTAGCTTCTAGGGTTTAGCCTCTCTGATCTCGTGGTAGATCTACTCTTGTACTACCCATATCATCAATATTAATCAAGCAGGAGTAGGGTTTTACCTCCATCGAGAGGGCCCAAACCTGGGTAAAAACATCGTGTCCCTTGTCTCCTGTTACCATCCGCCTAGACGCACAGTTCGGGACCCCCTACCCGAGATCCGCCGGTTTTGACACCGACATTGGTGCTTTCATTGAGAGTTCCTCTGTGTCATCATCTTTAGGCCCAATGGCTCCTCTGATCATCAACAACGACGCGGTGCAGGGTGATACTTTTCTCCCCAGACAGATCTTCGTATTCGGCAGCTTTGCACTGCGGGCCAATTTGCTTGGCCATCTGGAGCAGATCAAAAGCTATGCCCCTGGCCATCAGGTCAGGTTTGGAAGTTTAAACTACACGGCTGACATCCGCAGAGAGTTGATCTTCGAGGGGTTCGAGCCACAGCCGAGCGCGCCACACTGTCACGATGGGCATGATCTAGCTCTGCCGCCGAACAGTGCCCATGAGGATGCACCAGTGTCCGCTCCGACCCTTAGCTCGGAGCCGACTGCGCCAATCGAGGATGGGTGGTTGGACACCGCCCCGGGGCTGCAATCTCTACGGCGATCGAGCCGAATACTATTCTTGTCCTTTGCGAAGCTCGTGACTCCAAGGTGCTGGACTCCTTTCCGGACTCCGAACCTTCCGCGCCCCTGCCGATCGAACCTGATTGGGCGCCGATCATGGAGTTCGCCGCCGCGGACATCTTTCAGCACTCGCCCTTCGGCGACATCCTGAATTCACTAAAGTCTCTCTCTTTATCCGGAGAGCCCTGGCCGTACTATGGTCAGCAAGGTTGGGATGCGGACGATGAAGAAATTCAAAGCCCTCCCACCACCCACTTCGTAGCCACTATTGATGATTTAACCGACATGCTCGACTTCGACTCCGAAGACATCGACGGTATGGACGCCGATGCGGGAGACGACCAAGAACCAGCGCCTATAGGGCACTGGAAAGCCACCTCTTCATACGACATATACATGGTGGATACCCCAAAAGAAGGGAATGGCGATGGAACAACGGAGGATGACCCCTCCAAGAAGCAGCCTAAGCGTCGGCGTCAGCGGCGCCGCTCCAAATCCCGCCAAAGCAAAAACGGAAATTCCGGCATGGGAGATAATAACACCTCGGCAATGCCGAAGACAACCCCCTCCAGCAGGACTTAGCACAGGAGGATGGAGAAGCCAACCCTCATGAGAGAGCGGCAGACAGAGAGGTAGAGGACGATAATTACATGCCTCCCTCCGAAGACGAGGCAAGCCTCGACGACGACGAATTTGTCGTGCCTGAGGATCCCGTCGAACAAGAGCGTTTCAAACGCAGGCTTATGACCACGGCGAGCAGCCTCAAGAAAAAACAGCAGTAGCTTAGAGCTGACCAAGACTTGCTAGCCGACAGATGGACTGAAGTCCTTGCGGCCGAAGAGTACGAACTCGAACGCCCCTCCAAGAGCTACCCAAAGCTCAGGCTGCTACCCCGATTAGAGGAGGAAGCACCTAAACCTACATCACCGCGCACGATGCGGCCGATCGGCCACCTCGTGGCCGCGACAGAGAGGCCTCTCAGCCATCCACTCAAGCCGCACCCTGACGTCGCTCAAAAAATACCAAGGCACGGGGAAATGCGCAAGACCTGCAAGACATATTGGAGGACAAGGCAAGGCAAACAAGATCGATTTACAGATTGCGTGGGCACCCCACGGCACGTGACGATAGTCATCATGCCGGATATGGCAAATACGGCCAGGTCAAACACAGCAGACAAAGCTCATTTGGGCTACGTCGTGATATAGCCCAGTACAGAGGCGCCACACACCCACTATGCTTCACAGATGAAGTAATGGATCATCAAATCCCCGAGGGTTTTAAGCCCGTAAACATAGAATCATATGATGGCACAACAGATCATGCGGTATGGATCGAGGATTATCTCCTTCATATCCACATGGCCCGCGGTGATGATCTACACGCTATCAAATACCTCCCACTCAAGCTTAAAGGACCAGCTCGGCATTGGCTTAACAGCTTGCCAGCATAGTCAATTGGTTGCTGGGAGGACCTGGAAGCCGCATTCCTCGACAATTTCCAGGGCACCTATGTGCGACCACCAGACACCGATGACCTAAGCCACATAATTCAGCAGCCAGAGGAATCGCCCAGACAATTCTGGACACGGTTCCTAACCAAGAAAAATCAAATAGTCGACTGTCCGGCCGCAGAGGCCCTTGCAGCCTTCAAACATAACATCCGAGACGAATGGCTTGCCCGGCACCTAGGATAGGAAAAGCCGAAATCCATGGCAGCCCTCACAACACTCATGACCCGCTTTTGCACGTGAGAAGACAGCTGGCTAGCTCGTAGTAATAACATGACCAAGAGCCCTGGTAATTCGGATACCAAGGACAACAATGGTAGGTCGCGTCGCAACAAGCATAATTGCCACATTAACAGTGACAATGCCGAGGATACGGCAGTTAATGCCGGATTCAGAGGCTCTAAACCCGGTCAGCGGAAAAAGCCATTCAAAAGAAATACTCTGGGCCCGTCCAGTTTGGACCGAATACTCGATCGCTCGTGCCAGATACACGGCACCCCCGAAACACCAGCCAATCACACCAACAGGGATTGTTGGGTGTTCAAGTAGGCAGGCAAGTTAAGTGCCGAAAACAGAGACAAGGGGCTGCATAGCGATGACGAGGAGGAGCCCCGGCCGCCGAACAATAGGGGACAGAAGGGCTTTCTCCCACAAGTGCGGATGGTGAACATGATATACGCAACCCACATCCCCAAAAGGGAGCGGAAGCATGCACTCAGGGACGTATATGCGTTGGAGCCAGTCGCCCCAAAGTTCAACCCGTGGTCCTCCTACCCGATCACTTTTGATTTAAGGGACCACCCCACTAGCATCCGCCACGGAGGATTCGCCGCATTGGTTCTAGACCCAATCATCGATAGATTTCACCTCACTAGAGTCCTCATGGACGGCGGCAGCAGCCTAAACCTGCTTTACGAGGATACAGTGCGGTAAATGGGCATAGATCCCTCAAGGATTAAACCCACAAAGACGACCTTTAAAGGCGCCATACCAGGTGTAGAAGCCAACTGTACAGGCTCAGTTACACTCGAAGTGGTCTTCAGATCCCCGGATAATTTCCGAAGCGAGGAGTTAATCTTTGACATAGTCCCGTTCCGCAGTGGCTATCACCGCCTGCTCAGACGAACCGCATTTGCAAAATTCAATGCGGTGCCGCACTACGCATACCTCAAGCTCAAGATGCCAGGCCCTCGCGGAGTCATCACGGTCAATGGAAACACCGAATGCTCTCTCCGAACAGAGGAGCATACGGCGGCCCTCACGGCAGAAGTACAAAGTAGCCTCTCAAGGCAATTCTCCAGTCCGGCTATTAAACGTCCGGACACCGTCAAGCGCGCCCGGAGTAACCTACAAAAAGACCGCCTAGCACGTTCCGAGCAAGCGTAGCAGTGCGACCCCAACCCCAGGCCTCGCGAAATTGCGAAACCAGTACTACGCGTACATAATTACGCCCTGGAAATACCATGGGCACAAGGGGAGGGGCACAACCACGGCACGCCCAACATGCGGCTCAAACGCACTAGGGGCTCCAAATTTTGTCATTTCTTTTTTCTTACTTTCAGGACTCCACTCTCCGGAAGGCATGTCCGGCAGTACAATCGCCGAATACACGATGCAACAGCCAGTGAGGCAGCAACCTACGTTGAATGTCCAGGTGGTCTCTATAACGAGCTAAATAACTGTCTTACATAAAGTCTCGCAGCTTGCCCCTGCAGGGGGACATGTCAAATAATCCCATCTCTTGCTTATCCCACTATTTGTATCGTTCTGCTTTCACAGCAGCCTTTTAATAAACAATACATAGCTCTCGTCTATTATTGCATTCATTTTTTATGTAAATATGTTCAGTTATGACATTATGCAACTGTACACTTTGGTACGGCCGATACACCAGGGGCTCAAGTACCCCAGAAAATGGTGTGAGAAGTCCGAACACTCTCACGAGTGCGGCACCCCGAACTTATAGCATTATATGCATCGGCTCCGAATCATGTCTTGGGTCAATTGTTGGGTTTGCCCGGCTCCGATGTTTTGGTACCTTACGTTCCGCTATATCGGCTAAGGTAGCGCTGGGAGAACTACTGCGATTGTGCCCCAGTTGAGTTGGGTTAAGCACCTCAGTAGAGAAAGCTAAAACTGACCGTCATGATAGGGCGAGAGCCGGTCGCTGTTCGAGAGGTTTTCGAGTCCCTAAAGACTTATGCCGCTTAGAGCGAGGAGCTGGCTTTGTCTGGCCTAGGTGTGGATAGCACCCCTAACTCGGTCTTTCGAATACTAGGGGCTTCGCCAAAATTTAAAATTATAGAATTCTATGGCTAAGTGAGAGTGATAAAGCATTATAGTCCGATTGCCTTGTTCGTTGTGCTGAGCGCCTCCCTCGAAGGACCCAAGAATGGGAACAAGAGCGCTCAGGTTTATCCCGAACACCCCAACACTCATGGCATGGGGGTAGAAGCCGACGACTCGCATCTCTCAGATTTAATAAATGGACGCACAGAAGGTAATATTTTAAATTCAAACAGCGTTGCTTAGCGCATATGAACAAGTTTTCAGCGCACAGGATAACATGAGAGAGTTTACTCAAAAATTACATCCTTGGAACACTCATTCGCCACAAGGCAGGCACCCTTCAGGACGCCCTCATAATACAACTCGGGCTTGCGATGCTCCTTCCCCTCCGATGGCCCATCTGTCACCAGCTTCTCAGCATCCATCTTGCCCCAATGTACTTTAACACGGTCAAGGGCCCTACGGGCGCCTTAGATACATACGGAGCGCTTGATGGTTTCAAGCCATGGACAGGCATCCACCAACCGCCTCACCAGCCCAAAGTAACTCCCAGGCATGGCCTCCCCAGGCCATAGCCGGCATATAAGGCCCTTCATGGCCTGTTCGGCTGCCTTATGGAGCTCGACCAACTGCTTCAGCTGGTCGCTCAAGGGCACCGGGTGTCTGGCCTCAACATACTTGGACCAGAACACCTTCTCCATCGAGCTCCCTTCCTCGGCTCGGTAGAATGCGGCGGCGGCGGACACACTGCGGGGCAGATCTGTGAATGCTACTAGAGAGCTCCAGACTCGGGTAAGTAACAAGTAATTCACTTTCACGTGCTTGCTTTGCATAAAGAATGCCTTACCCGCCGCTATCTTCTTCATCGCCTCAATTTCCTGGAGGGCTTCTTGGGCTTCGGCCTTGGCAGATCTGGCGCTCTCAACAGCCGAGGCAAGCTCGGACTCTTGTGTCTTTGAGTCAAGCTCCAAACTCTCGTGTTTATTCACAAGAGCGTCGAGCTCTTGCCGCACCTCCTCCGCCCGCGCCTCCTGCTTTTCTCGCTCGGTGCGCTTCACGGCCGCATTGTCTTCGGCCTTGGAAAGCGCTTCCTTCAGGGTCGCCACCTCGGTTGTGGCCCCTGTAACACTCATGTTGGTCCTGTCACTATTTGCAACCAGGTATTTTAATATACTTACATAAGGTACTACTTACCTTCCTTGTCCTCGAGCTGCTTCTTGGCAAGGCCGAGCTCGTTCTCGGACCGCTCGAGGTTCTGCTTCAATGCATTGACCTTCGCAGTCAGTGCGGCAGAGGTCAGCAGTGCAACCTGCATTCCCATGTTGACATACTTATGTTAGACTCCTGCGTATATCTTTTTAGATCATCAGTCCGGCTTTTCTTTCCGAACACCAAACTGAGCATCAGGGGCTACTGTCTATGCGGTAATATTGTTACATGTCTTAGATACATACCTCAAAACCTGTTAGAAGGCTGGCACATGCTTCAGTCAGCCCGCTCTTGGCGGACTGAACCTTCTGGATCACCGCACTCATAATAGTGCGGTGCTCCTCGTCGATGGAGGCGCCTTTAAGCACCTCCAGCAAATTATCCGGTGCCTCCGGTTGGACGGAGGTCACCGGTGTCGTAGGCTTGCCCTTCTTATGAGGGGGCCGCCTGCCAGACTCCGGAACCACTAAAGATTCCGGTGCGGTGTCCAGCCCCGGGCCAAACTTAGAGCCCCTTGGGGTTTTATCCCCTTGGCGCCTGGAGTCCGGGAGGTCGCCTTGCGGCGCCTCCAGGACCACCTCCTCCTGGTTTGGCCCCTTTTGGGACTCCACCTCAACATCGTCCATAGGGCGAGGGGAGGTAGCAGTCGGGAGTGAAAGGATATTCACATCCGACGAATCCAGGGAGCCGCTCGACGAAGAGTCGAGCCGGGCCTTAGGCGGACTGCATGATTATATTCGGCATTAGAAGATATTGTGCAATAAAGGAACACCATGAGTTATTCTGGTATCCGGATAGTTATAATTTTGCCAGGGGCTTGGCCCTGGATGGCCACCCCTCTCCGCCATCGTCGGCGCTGGTGGAGTAGTCCGGAATAAGGGGTTTTCCCTTCTTGGACCCTCCGGCCTCCCCAGTTGGGGTGGCCTTCCTTTTCTTTCCTCCCCCGTTGGAGGTGGAGAGGCTTCTTCTTCCTCCTCCTCGTCTTCGGGGGAGGAGTGCGCTTCGGGGTCATCGGGCGATGAATCCGACACCACCAAGCGCCGGGAACTCTTTCGAGTTCCCGTGGCCTTCTTCTTGGCCTTCTTCTCCGGCACCACGTGAGGTGCCGGGACCAGCAGCTTCGCCAAGCGTGCACCTGCTGGGCCTTCAGGCAAAGGAGCCGGACAATCAATCTGTCTGGACGTCTTCTTCCAGTCCTGTCAAAGGAGCGGGATCTTAGATCCCGCATAGAGTCAAACTATGAAAAACAACTATCCTGTAATGGGTAAAACAAGCTTACTGCGCTGTCTTGGCGCTTCACGCAGAATCCGCGGTCCTCGGTAATGGGAGGGGGAACCTCGGAGCCCTTGAATAGCACCTTCCAGGCGTCTTCGTGCGTTGTGTCAAGAGCCTGGACAAAGTTTGGTGTTGGGCCGGGTCGAGCTCCCATAGTTAAAAGCCCGTCGTTGACACAGGAGGATCTGGCGGAAGAGCATGACCTAGACTACGTTGACAAGTTTAACCTTCTTGTCCACCAGGTTTTGGACGCAGGTTTGGAGTCCGGTTACCTCTTCCGAATTACCCCACGACAGACCCGTCTCTTTCCAGGAGGTGAGTCGTGTGGGGATGCCACATTGGAATTTGGGGGCCGCTGCCCATTCAGGGTCACGCGGCTCGGTGATGTAGAACCACCCCGATTGCCACCCTTTGATGGTTTCCACAAAGGAGCCCTCGAGCCATGTGACGTTGGGCATCTTGCCCACCATGGCGCCTCCGCACTCCACTTGTCGGCCGCCCACAACCTTCGGCTTGACATTGAAGGTCTTCAGCCATAAGCCGAAGTGGGGCTTGATGCGGAGGAAGACCTCGCACACGATGATAAACATCGAGATGTTGAGGATGAAGTTCAGGGCCAGATCGTGGAAATCCAGGCCGTAGTAGACATGAGCCCGGGTGGAGTGGGAAGCCCAGTCCGCAGAGGAAATGGGGGAGGAACACCACCCTCTCATGGGGCCTGGGGGTGGGGATGAGCCTCCCCTCATCTGGGAGCCGGTGCGCAATGTCATTGGACAAGTATCCGACCTTCCTCAACGTTTTGATGTGCCCCTCCATGACGGAGGAGGCCATCCACCTGCCTCCCACTCCGGACATGGTTGGAGAAGGTTGAGGTGGGAAGTGCGGACTTGGGAGCTGGAGCTCGAGTGCGCGGAAATGGATAAGCGAAGGAGGAAGAAGTCGTAGATGGAAAGGGTGGATCCTTATCCCATTATATGGGCAGACGAAACTATGTACCCCCACCAGCCTGGTAAAACTCGCTTATCTCCCAAGCGCCGTGATTAATGGCACGGTTGGGTTACCCACGCCCGTATTGATGAGAATCCCAGAATAAGGGGACACGATCTCTGCTTCTACAAGACGTGCCAAGGAAACCACCTCGCTAAATGCGCTGAGGTGGGACAACAAAACAATTTGAATAAAGGCTTGGCTGTGGCATGATGTCATGCTGTGGAATACATCAGCAGATTACATTTGTCCAAATATTGTTCTCTCTACGGTGGTATGTGGAACTTATTTTGCAGAGCCAGACACTATCCTTGTGTTCAAAATCTTCTATGAAGTATTCGGAGGAGGAACCCGCCTTGCAATGCCGAAGAGAATATGCGCGCCAGACTCGTCGTCATTGAAGCCTGGTTCAGGGGCTACTGAGGGAGTCCTGGATTAGGGGGTGTCCGGATGACCGGACTATGACCTTTGGCCGGACTCCTGGACTATGAAGATACAAGATTGAAGACTTCGTCCCATGTCCGGATGGGACTTCCCTTGGCGTGGAAGGCAAGCTTGGCGATACGATATGAAGATCTCCTCCCATTTTAACCGACTCTGTGTAACCCTAGCCCTCTCCGGTGTCTATATAAACCGGAGGGTTTTAGTCCGTAGGACAAACAACAATCATACCATAGGCTAGCTTCTAGGGTTTAGCCTCTCTGATCTCGTGGTAGATCTACTCTTATACTACCCATATCATCAATATAAATCAAGCATGAGTAGGGTTTTACCTCCATCGAGAGGGCCCGAACCTAGGTAAAAACATCGTGTCCCTTGTCTCCTGTTACCATCCGCCTAGACGCATAGTTTGGGACCCCCTACCCGAGATCCGCCAGTTTTGACACCGACAAGGAGCATTGTGCCTCCACACCGCTCTAATGGAGACGTACTTCCCTTTAAAAGGAAGGAACTTCGGTAACACATCCTCGTCTCCACCGGCTCCACTCTTGGTTATTTCGTTCCTTTCCTTTTGCAAGCTTACTTGTGTTGTATCCCTTGCTTGCTTATGTGCTAGTTGTTTTTGCATCATATAGGTTGCTCACATAGTTGCATATGTAGACTCCCTATTTTGTTGCAAAGTTCAATTTGATAAAGAAAAGCTTAAAAATTGTTAGTTGCCTATTCACCCCTCCCCCCCTCTAGTCAACCATATCGATCCTTTCAGCTTTGCATGGAGCTACTCTAGCTAATTGCTCCCACTTTCAATATGTATCCATATTGAGACTTATAGTCATCTGGATCAGTGTAAAAGCTTGCATCGACGTAACTCTTTACGACGAACTCTTTATAAACTCCATAACCGAGAAACATTTCCTTAGTCCTCTCTAAGGATAATTTTGACTGTTGTCCAGTGATCTATTCCTAGATCACTATTGTACCCTCTTTTTCAAAACTCATGGCAAGGTACACAACAAGTTTGGTACACAGCATGGCATACTTTATAGAACCTATGGCTGAGGCATAGGGAATGACTTTCATTCTCTCTCTATCTTTTACCGTGGTCGGGCTTTGAGTCTTACTCAACTTTACACGTTGTTATATAGGCAAGAACTCCTTCTTTGACTGATCCATTTTGAACTCCTTCAAAATCTTGTCAAGGTTGTACTAATTGAAAATCTTATCAAGCATCTTGATCTATGTCTATAGATCTTGATGCCCAACATGTAAGCAGCTTCACCAAGGTTTTTCATTGAAAAAAGTTCTTACTTATTTCATGCTATCCAGAAATTGTATATCATTTCCAATCAACAATATGTCATCCACATATAATATCTGAAATGCTACAAAGCTCCCACTCACTTTCTTGTAAATACAGGCTTCACTTTAAGTCTGTATAAAACCATACGCTTTGATCACCTCATCAAAGCGTATATTCCAACTCTGAGATGCTTGCACCAGGCCATTGATGGATTGCTAGAGCTTGCACACTTTGTTAGCACCTTTAGGATCAACAAAA
Source organism: Triticum dicoccoides (assembly GCF_002162155.2). Lineage (NCBI taxonomy): Eukaryota > Viridiplantae > Streptophyta > Magnoliopsida > Poales > Poaceae > Triticum > Triticum dicoccoides. The sequence continues at coordinate 114,515,748 of NC_041387.1, read as the reverse complement.
CCTTCTCGTTGCATCATATACAACTCTTCTTAGTGATATCCATTTAAGGAATGCAGTTTTTACATCCATTTGCCAGATTTCATAAAATGTGGCAATTGCTAATATGATTCGAATGGACTTAAGCATTGCTACGGTTGAGGAAGTCTCATCATAGTCAACCCCTTGAACTTGTCTAAAACCTTTTGCGACAAGTCAAGCTTTATGGATAGTAACATTACCATTAGCGCCAGTCTTCTTCTTGAAGATCCATTTATTCTCTATACCTTACCGATCATTGGGTAAATTCACCAAAGTCCATACTTTGTTCTCATACATGGATCCTATCTCAGATTTCATGGCCTCAAGCCATTTATCAGAATCTGGGCTCATCATAGCTTCTTCATAGTTCGTAGGTTCGTCATGGTCTGGTAAAATGACTTCCAGAAAAGGATTCCATACCACTCTAGTGTCGATCGTGTTCTGGTTGACCTACGAGGTTTGGTAGTAACTTGATCTGAAGTTTCATGATCATCATCATTAGCTTCGTCTCTAGTTGGTGTAGGCATCACGGGAACGGATTTCTCTGATGAGCTACTTTCCATATTGAGAGAAGGTACAATTACCTCATCAAGTTCTACTTTCCTCCCACTCACTTCTTTTGAGAGAAACTCCTTCTCTAGAAAGGTTTCATTCTTGGCAACAAAGATCTTGCCTTCAGATCTGTGGTAGAAGGTGTACCCAATTGTTTCCTTAGGGTATCCTATGAAGACACACTTCTCCGATTTGGGTTTGAGCTTATCAGGATGAAGCCTTTTGACATAAGCATAAAATCCCCAAACTTTAAGAAATGCAACTTAGGTTTATTGCCAAACCACAGTTCATACGGTGTCGTCTCGACGTATTTTGATGGTGCCCTATTTAACGTGAATGCAGCTGTCTCTAATGCATAACCCCAAGATGATAGTGGTAAATCGGTAAGAGACATCATAAATCTCACCATATCTAATAAAGTACGGTTACGACGTTCGGACACACCATTACGCTGTGGTGTTCCAGGTGGTGTGAGTTCTGTAACTATTCCACATTGTTTTAAATGAAGGCCAAACACCTAACTCAAATATTCGCCTCCGCGATATGATCATAGAAACTTTATTTTCTTGTTACTATGATTCTCGACTTCACTCCGAAATTCTTTGAACTTTTCAAATGTTCCAGATTTGTGTTTTATTAAGTAGATATACCCATATCTGCTCAAATCATCTGTGAATGTCAGAAAATAACGATACCCACCGCGTGCGTCAACACTTATCGGACCACATACATCGGTATGTATTATTTACAAAAAGTCATTGGCTCGCTCTATTGTTCCGGAGAACGGAGTTTTAGTCATCTTGCCCATGAGACATGGTTCACAAGTATCAAATGATTCATAATCAAGTGATTCCAAAAGTCCATCTGCATGGAATTTCTTCATGCGCTTTACACCAATATGACCTAAACGGTAGTGTCACAAGTATGTTGCACTATCATTATCACCTTTGCATCTTTTGGCATCAATATTATGAATATGCGTATCACTACAATCGATATTCAATAAACCATTCTCATTGGGTGTATGACCATAGAAGGTTTTATTCATTTATACAGAACAAAGATTATTCTCTGACTTAAATGAATAACCGTATTGCAATAAACATGATCTAATCATATTCATGCTCAACACAAACACCAAATAACATTTATTTAGGTTCAACACTAATCCCGAAGTTAGAGGGAGTTTGCGATGGTGATATTATCAACCTTGGAATCACTTCCAACACACATCGTCTCCTCGCCCTTAACTAGTCTTTGTTTATTCTGCAACTCTTGTTTCGAGTTACTAATCTTAGCAACTGAACCGGTATCAAATACACAATGGTTACTATAAACACTAGTAAAGTACACATCAATAACATGTATATCAAATATACCTTTGTTCACTTTGCCATCCTTCTTATCCGCCAAGTATTCTAGATAGTTCCGTTTCTATTGACCATTCCCTTTGAAGTAGAAGCACTTAGTTTCAGGCTTATGTCCAACTTTGGGCTTCTTCACGAGAGTGGCAACTTTCTTGCCATTCTTCTTGAAGTTCCGTTTCTTTCCCTTTTGTCCTTTTTCTTGAAACTAGTGGTCTTGTTAACCATCAACATTTGATGTTCTTTCTTGATTTCTACCTTCGCAGATTTCAGCATCGCGAAGAGCTTGGGAATCGTTTTCGTCATCCCTTGCATATTATAGTTCATCACGAAGTTCTATTAGCTTGGTGATGGTGACTAGAGAACTCTGTTAACCACTATCTCATCTGGAATATTAACTCCCACTTGATTCAAGTGATTGTACTACCCAGACATTCTGAGCATATGCTCACTGGCTGAGCTATTCTCCTCCATCTTGTAGGCAAAGTACTTGTCAGAGACACGGGCATGAGTCTAAAATACCAATTTCAGCTCTTGGAACATCTCATATGATCTGTTGCATTCAAAACAGTTTTTGAAGTCCCTGTTCTAAGCCCTAAAGCATGGTGCACTAAACTATCAAGTAGTTATCATATCGAGCTTGCCAAACATTCATAACATCTACATTTGCTCCTGCAATAGGTCTGTCACCTAGCAGTGCATCAAGGACATAATTCTTCTACGCAACAATGAGGATAATCCTCAGATCATGGACCCAGTCCACATCAGTGCTACTATCATATTTGAACTTAGTTTTCTCTAGGAACATATCGAAAACATGGGGGAGCTACAATGCGAGCTATTGATGTACAACATAATTTGCAAATACTATCAGAACTAAGTTCATGATAAATTAAGTTCAATTAATCATATTACTTAAGAACTCCCACTTAGATAGACATCTCTCAACTCATCTAAATGATACGTGATCCAAATCAACTAAACCATGTCCGGTCATCACATGAGATGGAGTAGTCATCAATGGTGAACATCTCTATGTTGATCATATATACTATATGATTCACGTTCGACCTTTCGGTCTCCAGTGTTCCGAGGCCCTGTCTGTACATGCTAGGCTTGTCAAGTTTAACCCGAGTATTCCGCATGTGCAAAACTGGCTTGCACCCATTGTATGTGAACGTAGAGCCCATCACACCCGATCATCACGTGTTGTCTCGGCACAAAGGACTTTCGCAACAGTGCATACTCAGGGAGAACATTTATACCTTCAAATTTAGTTAAGAGATCATCTTATAATGCTACCGCCGTACGAAGCAAAATAAGATGCATAAAGATAAACATCACATGCAATAAAAATATGTGACATGATATGGCCATCATCATCTTGTGCTTTCGATCTCCATCTCCAAAGCAACACCATGATCTCCATTGTCATAGGCTCGACACCTTGATTTCCATCGTAGCGTCGTGGTTGTCTCGCCAACTATTGCGTCTACAACTATCACTACCGCTTAGTGATAAAGTAAAGCAATTACATGGCATTTGCATTTTCATACAATAAAGCGAGAACCATAAGGCTCCTGCCAGTTGCCGATAGTTTTTACAAAACATGATCATCTCATACAACAATGTATATCACATCATGTCTTGTCCATATCACATCACAACATGCCCTGCAAAAACAAGTTAGACGTCCTCTACTTTATTGTTGCAAGTTTTACGTGGCTGCTACGGGCTTCTAGCAAGAACTGTACTTACCTACGGCACAAAACCACAACAGTGATTTATCAAGTTTGGTGTTTTAACCTTCAACAAGGACCAGCCATAGTCAAATTCAATTCAAATAAAGTTGGAGAAATAGACACCCGCCAACCACCTTTATGCAAAACTAGTTGCATGTATGCCAGTGGAACCGGTCTCATGAACGTAGTCATGTAAGGTTGGTCCGGGCCGCTTCATCCAACAATACTGCCGAATCAAAATAAGACATTGGTGGTAAGCAGTACGGCGATCACCGCCCACAACTCTTTGTGTTCTACTTGTGCATATCATCTACGTATAGACCTGGCTTGGATGCCACTGTTGGGGAACGTAGCATGCAATTTCAAAAATTTCCTAGGCTCACGCAAGATCTATCTAGGAGATGCATAGCAATGAGAGGGGGAGAGTGTGTCTACGTACTCTCGTAGACCGAAAGCAGATGCGTTTGCTTAACGTTGTTGATGTAGTCGAACTTCTTCTCGTTCCGACAGATCAAGTACCAAACATACGACACCTCCGAGTTCTGCACACGTTCAACGTGATGACGTCCCTCAAGCTCTTGATCCAGCAGAGTGTTGAGGAATTAGATGATTTCCGTCAGCATGATGGCGTGGTGATAGTGATGGTGAAGTGATCCGCGCAGGGCTTCGCCTAAGCACCGCGAGAATATGACCGGAGGCGTAAACTGTGGTGGGGGCACCGCACACGGCTAGGAACAATTGATGTTTGCTCTAGGCACCCCCTCCCACATATATAAAGGAGGGAGGGGGAGGGAGCCAGCCCTAGGCACACCCA
>NC_041387.1:114477060-114510908 GCF_002162155.2 Triticum dicoccoides | reverse complement strand
AAGAGGGGAAGAGAGAGGGGGGAGAAGGAAACAAGGGGGCGCCGCCCCTCCCCTAATCCAATTCGGACTCCTTCCATGGGGGAGCGCGCCACCCCTTGTGTTGTGGGCTGGTGTGCCTCCCTCCTATGGCCCATATCTTCCCCCGGGGGTTTCCGGTAACCCCCCTGGTACTCTGATATGTACCCGATACATTTCAAAACACTTGCGATGTCCGAAAACTATCATCCAATATATCAATCTTTACCTCTCGACCATTTTGAGACTCCTTGTCATGTCCGTGATCTCATCCGGGAACAAAATTTGGTCACCAAATCACATAACTCATATAATAAAAATCGTCATCGAACCTTAAGCGTGCGGACCCTACGGGTTCAAGAACTATGTAGACATGACCGAGACACATCTATGGTCAATAACCAATAGCGGAACCTGGATGCTCATATTGGCTCCCACATATTCTACGAAGATCTTTATCGGTCGAACCATTATGACAACATACGTCATTCCCTTTGCCCCTATATAATCATTTTCGATGTCTCGAATATCCAAAATGCTTCATCCTTGCTACTCGTTTGTGCTCGCATTGCCATCGCAGTCGAAGTTTTGTGGTTTTACCTAAAACCAGGCAGATTCCAGGCACGGGAGTTTTCTAGGCACGTACCAAACTGGTTGTACATTTACGATGCCTGGCACATCACAAACAGTTCATGATTATAAACCGTGTACGATAGGTAGACATACACACCCATTTAGTTTTCCCGCACCGTATGTGATAGTGTCTGACATCACACGCGCTTTGCAAACAACAACTGTGTGCATTGTTACACACGTTTCCACTCCGTGAACCATGTCAGATTTTGATGTATATCACACACGTTGTGCTTTATTAAACGTGTGCGCCGTAATGACCTGCACACCGTAATTTCGCCCTAATTTAATTGCTGATATTTAAACTTGTACCTAATTTAAACATGCAAGTAGGCTATAGCTTTATTCATATCCATCAAGTTCAAACAACCAATGCATTATTCAATTCACAGGTACATATGTTTAAGAATTACATAAGCATGAAATAAAGAATGATGAACCAGGGTTCTATACTTGTACTATTATAGATGGTAAAGAAAGAGGCGACGGACATTCTAGTTGTTGAACAAGGTGAAGCAGAATGGCCCTATTGTGCTCTCCTCGATGCAGAAGGCACGCACGACTGTAGTCCAACCCCTTGTGATGGCCGGCCGCCAATCATGTAATTTGAGAGGTAATCTTGAGTAAAATGCTTCAGGATCCACTGCAAAGGAAAAAAGATTCAGACATTGTCATCTAACACAACTCATTACTGGCAGTAAAAAGAAGGCTACAGGGTTCTTACTTACCATCCTGCAGTTCACTGTTGTCTTGCATAAAGTGTAAACAAATAGTTCGATTGACATCTTTTGACCCATTTTAATAACAATCTTTATCAGTTTCCTCACTTGATGCTAGTTCATGAATATCTCATTGCCCCATATGCAGAAAGGGTCAAAGTGTGGATCTTTAGCAATGACATGTGTACCTAAAAGCACCAAGTTAATATTAGAAGCTAAACAACAATTGCAAAATAATGTAGTACAACACTCCCTCCATCCCATTATATAAGATTTTATACATGTATATCTAGACATCATGAGAACATTAAGGTAACACGAACATTAAGGTAACACTCTTCCTTGTTGCTATGTAGCCTGGAATTGCATATTTAGTCATTCAGTACAATGCATGTTGCTATGTAGCCTCAGATATATTAAATATGGCCCTAGTTAACCTACTGATAAATGGGTTACAGATATATTCAGTGAAATGTCCGATTTGACGATTAATCCCTTATCAGCCCCCAGGCTATATGGTACCAGCTACCGAGATCCTGAACAGTGAGTACATATAAGCAATGCAATGAAACTAACATCGATGGAAAACATCATTGTTCTCAATATTGTCCAGTATGAGTACATATAAAGGCATATTAAGCACAACATGCTAAACATTAACCAAATATATCCATGGTAGACAACATAATCTACAAATGATAGCTTCAGTCTACAGGCTTAAGCACGCTAGTTAAGCAAAACAAGAAGTGGAAAGGTGTGTTAACTACATCAGGCATAACATTTATAAACAAGCAAATAGTCATTCAAACTGGTATTGTGCAGGTCTAAAGTACACTAGTTATTGTTAAAAAAACGAAAAGGCATGGTAACTGCAATATCCTTAACAACAACCAAATATCGTAATTCATAGTGGTATTGTTGAACCTATTATTGATGAAATTGAATTGCACGGCAAATAGTTGCACATATAGAGCATCACATTGTGAAGAACTGAAATAAACAAGGCATAAGGCCATCTCTAGCCGATCCTTTAAAAGTTAAAGGACTAAAACCCTTAGTGGATATATATATACTCCAGCAATTTTTGGCCGTTTCTAGTCGATCCCCTAAACTTAATGTTGTAAACTTCAATTTGATCAAGTTCAAAGCAGGTTCAACCGAAAGTAGCATGCATTCAAACATAAACATAGATAGTTTTGCATAACTGAACATAAAACATAAATTTAAACTAATCTAAACTACTTTCGGTCGAAGTAGAGGTCGAGCCAATCCTTCCTCGTCAGGTACGGTGTGCCATGAGCTGGGTCCGGGCCAGTGCCGTCATCGGGGTCGTTCAGGAAGGCACTCCTCCACTCGTCGATGTCGATCTCCCCGTCCTCACTGCCCACCTCCATGCCCTCCATGCCGCCGTCCTCGCCGCCCTTGACCTCATCATCGGAGGAGAGCACGATAACCTCGCCGCCCTCCATGTCGCCATCCTTGCCGCCTTCGACCTCATCATCAAAGGAGAGCACGATAACCTCACCGCCCTCCGTGCCGCCATCCTCGCCGCCTTCGACCTCGTCAGTGAAGGAGAGTGCGATAACCTCACCGCCCTCCATGCCGGCAAAGATCGCCCGCTCCGCCTTCATGAGCTCCGGGTGCTGCCGATAGAGCTCTTGCATGTAGGCCTCGTCGACGGCCTCGGCCTTGAGGAGCTCCCACGCCTCGCGGTCCTCCCGCGCCATAGCCGAGCTCACCACCCCTGTCTCCGGTGGAACGAGGTGGACCAGACATGTGCTGAAGGGGAAATTGAGCCTAGCCGCCACGCCGTGGTAGCGGACCTACCAGTGGTCGTACTCCATGGTCGCGAGCTCGGCCGTGTGGAAGCTACCGAGCCACCGGCGGGTGTGGGTCTCCCGATTTGTAATCTCGGTGACCCACATCCCCCACCACCGCTGCGGGGCCCTGAGGTAGCACCTCGTCGGCTGTCAGGTCCAAGGAAGGATGGGGAAGTCCTCGAACTAGCGTAGGGGCGTGACGGCGGGCGGATCAGGGGACCGGCGATGACGGATCAATAAAGAGCCCGCGGAGGATGACGGGGACACCTCAGCTGCCACCTCGCCGGTGTCGGGCGAAGAGGCCACGATAAACCTTTCTTGTGCCATTGAATCCTCGAGCTCCCTGGCACACATGAAAAGGTTGAGGATGGAGGCAGCAGTGATGGCGGCGACCTACCAATGGTTACGGGGGTGGTGTGTGTTGGTGAGTGGAGGTTTTGGGGAGTGTGGAGGGGGACAGGGGGTTAAGGTGGTGTTTGAGGAAATACCACGGCAACTGAAAATTTTACTAGGCAGGAGTAACCAGGCGGGGCTACTGAAAATTTGGATCAAGGGCGAGCAGATATTTTTGAGATTGCGAGGGTGCAGAAGCGGGAGTATTTGGGGAGCGAGCTAGTGTGCTTGTCACACCGAATTTGGACTGTAGCCGACGCACCTTCTCGCGTAAGCCATGGGCGTACTATACACCAATGGTGCTCCCGGATATTTTGTACTGCATCTCACACGGTTGGTGATAATAAACTATGTGGGATCTACTTGATTTTTCATTTTGATTTGAATTACATAATGGGGTCATAGCGGCAATGGACGGTGTTAGACCTTTTATCTGCAGTGAACAAGCAACTATATGTGTGTCGTACAAAAATTGGAATTATTCAGGGTTCTTTTGGAAATTTTATACATTAAATTTGTTTTCTAGCCATTTCAGGTGCATAATTCAAAATTAAAGCACATGCTCCAGTCCATAAAAATGGATTGCAAAATCAAATGTTTGTCCTTGGTTGCAAGCTTAGGTCACATGCAAGAAATGAGAATGAATGTTAAACACCTTGACTCTGTCGCTTGGCCGCTAACATTGAGATACATGGTTTTAAAATTCTAGTAAATTGAAAACTCGGCTGAAATTCATGAAACTTGACATGATATCATGGAACGGCATCGACATGCTGTGGTAAAAATATTTTCCCATTTGGGGGGGGGGGGTTTGGGTATAAGCTTCTCGCAAACTGGAGCTTCTCTCACAACAAGCGAGATGGTTTCGGTAGGGAACGTGCCACCTTGGGGGACAAACGATATATGTTGCATCTTCTTACTTTCTAAAATTTTCTCGTGTCAACATAGAACAACACGAGTGATGTGTCTTCTTTTGGGATTTTCAGGGTTCGCTTGGACATTTTTAATACATTAACTGAGTTTTCTATGCATTCACGTGCACAATTCAAATTTGAACTACTACATGCACATGCTCCAGTGCATATAAATTGGTTAAAATTTGGAATGTGTGTCCTTGGTTACATGCTTAAGTCCCATGCTAGAAATGAGAATGAATGTCAAACACCTTGCCACCGTCGCTCGGCCACTAACATTGAGACACATGGTTTTTAAATTCTAATAAATCGAAAACGCGTCTGAAATTTATGAAACTTGACACGCTAGCATGGAACAACATCAACATGCAGTGGTAAAAATATTGTCCCATTTGGGGCAGGTTGGGGTATATAAGCTTCTCACAAACCAGAGCTTCTCACAACAAGCCTCATGGTTACGGTAGGAAACGTGCCACCTTTCTGGACAAAACGATATCCGTTGCCTGTTATTGCTTTCAATTTTTTCTCTAGTGTCAACATAGAACAACATGAGTGTTATGTTAGTTTTAGGTTATTTTCGGGGTTCGTTTGGACATTTTTATATATTAATTGAGTTTCCAATGCATTTATGTGCATAACAAATTTGAACTACAGGCACATGCTCTGATGCATAATAATTGGTTGAAAATTCAAATCTGTGTCCTTGGTTGCATGCTTAGGTCCCATGCAAGAAATGGGAATGAATCTCAAACACCCTGCCACTGTCACTCGGCTGCAAACACTGAGATACCTGCTTTTTAAATTCTAGTAAATCCAAAACTCTTCTGAAATTTATGAAACTTGGCATGCCATCGTGGAGCGTCGTCAACATGCCGTGGTAAATTTTTTGTCCCATTTGGGGGAGGTTTGGGTATAAGCTTCTCACAAACCAGAGCTTATCACAACAACCGCCTCATGGTTTTGGTACAGAACGTGCCACCTTTGGGGACGAAATGATATCCGTTGCCTGTTATTGCTTTCAATTTTTTCTCTAGTGTCAACATAGAACAACATGAGTGTTATGTTAAAATTTGGAATTTTTCGGGGTTCGTTTGGACATTTTTATACATTAATTGAGTTTTCAATGCATTTATGTGCATAATTCAAATTTGAACTACAGGCACATGCTGTAATGCATATAAATTGGTTGAAAATTAAAATCCATATCCTTGGTAGCATGCTTAGGTCCCATGCAAGAAATGGGAATGAATGTCAAACACCCCACCATCACTCGGCCGCAAAAATTGAGATACCTGCTTTTTAAATTAACCTCATTACCAGCTATTCGTCAAAGTGATGGATGAAGACCTCGCGGGCCCACTAAAAGTGTCACACGCGAGTATCGAGTGTCGTGTAGGACAACCATCGACTGCATGTGGCCAAAACATGTATGTATGAAAGGGTTCTGTAATGTTTTAAATTAAGAATTCACGACTCTGATGTGGCACCGGCCTGCCTAACAAAACGGCCAACCCAGACGGTGGCTCACAACTCATATTGTACTGCGAGCCACCCGCCACCCCCAGACGCACACACCCACACACACCGCGAATCCACCGCAACTACGATGCATGTTAAATTAATTATCTCGCGGTGAACATATATATGTTACCAAAGGAGGGACATTTTAATTTGGAAAATTATCAAAGATCATTAAGATGTTTTAGTACATTAATTGATTGATTTTCTACAGGTATAATGTGCAAAAATCAAATTCGAGCTACATGCACACCTGACAATGCACCTAAATGGAATGCAAAAACACATGTGTCTCATTGGGTGCATGTTTACTCCCCGTGCAACTAATTTCAAACAATGAGAATCTTGATTTTTAAATTCTAGTATATCCAAAACTTATTTCAAGTTCATGAAACTTATCATGTTGTCATATGGACACCAATACAAAGTTGCATTGTACTTTTTTTGGTCAATTTTGAGACCAGTTTTGATGTAATCTTTATCTAATTACAAACGGGAGATTATTAATAATTGGGAACCAATATCCCAAATGGATTATTTCTTCGAACCGTGAGTGTTAGACCAACAATGGATACGTGCCATGCTTCGGTTAAGCAATAAAGCATCAACATTAATCATCCAAATAGAAAAACTATATACGTTTTGGATACATGTTGGATTATAGATTATATACAACAAGTCATCAACACACAACAACAATGAGGATACATGTTGGATTATAGATTATTTCCACCAAAACATTCTAGTAAATACTAAAGTTTTTCTCACACAACAAATAACAAAGCGATGAAATGAACTTCAGCTCAACCAATCCTTGGCGTTGGAAACGCTTGCTTTGAACCATAACTGATTCTTTGGGAAGGGCCTCCTATTGTCAATCTCGAGAGCAACGCATGACTGATCATCTAGGCTGAAGTGGCCTATAGGACTCATATTGTGATAGCGAGGGTAGGGAACCATAGCAATGTCCAAGGTATAGATACAGTTGCTTCTCACAAATGGTAGTAACGTTGTGTCAACAACAGCTGGATCGCCTTTCACCATCATTGGATAGTTTTGTCCAAGGAAGAGCGAGTTTTCTCCAAGACTATCAATACTAATCAGGGAGAAGGTGTTGGCGCTAGCTCACGAGTGTCCATCCCGAATACCCTGCAACGAATGTTGGAATAGGTCCGGAGAGTTCGACCATGGGAGACAACACCTGCTTCGTTAGTAACATCAACGATGCCCTGTATACATACAAGAAGAGGTGATCCAACCAAATAAATTGCCAGGCGCCACTGAGTATATAGGTCCTGCTCGTCATCATGCTCGTGATCATCACCATCGTCATCTCCCCCTTGGTTATAAAAATTTTCAAGTATAGGTGGTGGAATGTTCACAGGACCTTGGAAACACAAGAAGTTTAATTAGTAAAGGGAAACTAGCTAGCCCGCATGCATGTGGATGAAACAATTATAATTACGGTGGAAGACAAACGTACCAGAATCATAAGGATTCCATGCAAAAATAGTGCCACGAGTGGTGGCAGCAAACACAAACCCTCGTACTGAATTGCATGAAATTGATTTTTGAGCAGTATCCATCAAGGCGTGGAAGTAAGGATGGCAACAAGCTTGTCGAAGATAGCAACAACTTCATAGTTCTTGTAATCTGAAGAGCGGTTGGGAACTCGACAAATTGCTATCTTCCATAGACGATAGTCCCCATGATCGTATTTGAACGTACGTAGATCATCTGTGTGCTCAAGCTCAGGGTAGTCTGTCATTTTTGGAAGTGGAACCCGGTGACGAGTGTACACATTCACAAGTTCCCACTCGCAGTTATACCCAATATAAACAACCCAATCTCCATTTGGGCCTGCCCAAGCCTTACCCTCAAGCGATGGCATCTTAACATCACACGTATCGTTATCAAGTGGCATCAACTTGCACAAGGCGAGGCTTCCGTCATCCCCACGCCGACGACCAATGTCATGGCGAAGAAGATAGGGGAGATCCAACCACTCCAGAACCCTATTTGTTGAGTCGAGAATGGACTTGAATGAACCTGCCATGCTAGCCGAGGTGATGACGTCGCACCGATCAATGAGTTCCTCCACCACATCATCTTTCAGATCATGGCAAGAATAACAGGGTTGTTTCTGTCCTGTTCCCTCCATGGAGAAGACGGTCGAACAATGGCAGAAGGAAGGGTGAAGGAAAATGGATGGAGGAAGAGTGTGCCACAACAGTTCCAAATCGAGAGGGAAAGGCGAAGAGGTGGTGGACGGTTGCCAGGGTACACAAAGAGGCTAGTGGGGAGCGAATGGTTGCCACAGAGAGGTCACACGCTGACGACAAGGCCGTCCTCTCAGACCTAGCGCCCACATAGAATGGCCTCTGCCCCCCACATGAGCGAAGCCACTTCGCACCCCACACCGTTGGTCCGCCATGCCACTAAGAGCAAGTACTACAATGGTGGGCTTATAGCCTGCTTACATGGCAATTGTCGGGGAAACCGTTCACCTATGGGGTCACAAGGATCCCTTCTATGTTCAGCGGCGGGTTAGTTGCACGAAGAGCAGGTGGAGCCACTAGGACATAGAGGATTTTTATCCAAGTTCGGGCCGCAAGGATCTGTAATACCCTAGTCCTGCTTTATCTGGTTATATGTGTGTTCTTGAGCTTTTGAACTAGCTATGGTGTGTGCTTTGTCCAAAAGTCCGAATCCTCTCTCTGTGCGCCTTGGGCCTCCTTTTATACACAAAGGGGTTGCCACAACGGCATACAGGAGGTGGCAAGCTACAGTGATACGAGCTTATCGCTCGATCAACGTAGGACAAGCGCATTTAATGCATTGCCCACGTGTCCTCTCGCTTTATTGGGGCAACAACAGAGGCCATCGCGTCCTTCGCCGCTCTTCCTTGCCTCCCACGCGTCTGGGCCGACGAGGCATGCAGCGCCATGTTGGCCAACCAGCTACTGTGTTGGCGAGATGGTAGACTTCCACGAAGATCTGCATGTTGCCACGCAGGCGCCTGCTTAGCTAACATGCTTATCGTTGCGCTGGAGTGGTGGTGAAGTGGAAAAACCTTGTTGAGTGCGGCCTGGCCGCGACCCAACGATCGTCCCCGGCAAGGCTTGCTGGGGGCCTTGGAGTTGTCCCCGGCAAGGCCTTGCCGGGGTTCTTCGTCTCCTTATCCCACATGGTTTCGTGGGTTTCTAATCATTGTGATGGGTTGCATGCTACTAGGCATGCGCTCTCCAGATCTTGGTCTTTAACATTGTCGATGGTGTCAGAGCTTTGAACACAAAGGGTGGTGGCCCTGAGGGTCTCTTCGCAAGCTGCCCCGGCAAGGACCTTGCCGAGGGCCTCACAGGTCGCCTCGGCAAGGCTTGTTGCTGTCGTGGCCCTGCTTGCCTCTTGCTGCTTGCTACTCTAAGCATCTGTCTTGCTTCCTGCTATCCTCCTCTGCTTCGCTAGGCCCTGCTGAAGGGGTAGCTGCGACCATCCGTGCACAAGTAAGGGGTACAGAAGTACCCACACTTTTGTACACCGACGGGAGCCCCAGGCCTGGGCCACACACATGCGCAAGGCGTAGTTGGGCCAGGCCCAAAGCAGTGCGCAGGCGGGCGTGGCAGAGGTGAACCACCACGATTTTTCTGTCAGTTGTGCTTCCCCACGACCCGCATCGTGTGTGTGATGTGGAGGTCGTGCGTGGGATGGCCTCAGCATGCTCGTGTCATCTCGCAGTCGATAGCAAAGAGGCGTCCCGTGCTTCCTTTATTAAAAAGGAATGAATCTGCAGGGGCGCTACTCATTTACTAAGTGGACTCGGGTCACAGCCTGCGTGGTGCCGCACCCCACGATCACGGGGTGGCAATTGGTCGTCCCATCCGTCCCGACGCCCCCTTCTGCCTCGCCACGTACCCTCCATGCATTGTGAATGGAAGGCAGCGGGCGCGGAGGACATTGGCATTAATGCCGAGGCAGAAAATCAAGCGTTCATGGATTGGGGGAGCGGGTCGATTCCGATTCCTCGTGCTTCAAGAGGTCGCATTGGCCGTGCGGGGCGGCCGCCCCTTCGGCTTGGTGGCCAGGCTCCGGCCTTGCTCTTCTATAAAAGGGGAGAGGGACAGTGCTTCTCCGCACTCGTTCTCTTCTCTCCCTATTGCTTACCATCTTCCTCCCATTCACCATGGTGAAAGGGCGCGCTAGCGCCTTGACGGAGGTGACGAGGGCTTCTGCTCGACAACGCGTTCCTCCTCCCTCGGAGCCTCCGACGGCGGAGCACGCCACGAGGGGGAGAGGAAGGGGACGGGGTCGAGGTTGTCGCGTTGCTCGGGGCGGCGTACCCGATGCACTCCCGCCGGCGGCCCCTCCCCTGATGGGCGGCCACATCGAGGACCAACCCTATGAGTTCTTCATCAGGCTGCATAAGCCTATGTGCAGTCGCCTCCGGCTTCCGACTCCGTTCGCTCGAGTGATGGAGGAGGACGCCCCGCGGGCCTTGAGGCTTCACATGAGGGACTGTGGGAACGGCAGCATGTGGGCTGACGTCAACTTGCCCCGCCCTCAAGTCATGTATCTTTGTCAGGGGTGGAAGACCTTTGCGCATGCCAACAGCTTGGCGGAGCGGCACATTCTCTACGGGAACTCCGGAATTCGCCTAGGGTGCTGCATGGAGAGCTCCACTGATGACGAAAGCTCCTCCTTGAGCAACAGTGGTGAGGAGGACAGCGCCAACAACGACGACGGCAGCGGGCGAGAGGATGACGACTCTGACTCCGGCTGACCGCCAGTGGCTGCACCATCGTTTGGCCCGCTCCCTCCCCCGGCAACACGCCTTGCCGGGGGCCTTGTCCTGCTCTCCCTGGCGACGGTGGTTGGCGGGCTTCTTGGTCAAGCTCTCCATCGCCCAGTTCCCCATGCCCGCCACCTTGTGTAGCCTGCCGTGCCTGGGGAGGAATGGGGCAAGAACGGGGATTACGAGACACTTATCTTTTTTCCGAATACGTAGGCATTTGCCAAATCTTATCTTTCTAGGAAATATACTGTACCGAGCCCATGCTCATGTTATGTAATATATGCATTTGCATCAGCATATCAATGAAAAAGATGAGATTTCGCCGGGAACTCATGCATGTATACGTTCGTGTAGAGGCAAAGTGCCCCTTTAATGAAAATAAATGAGTCTCCTCGGTAAGCCACCTTGTCGGCGCTCCTGTGTCTGCCGAAGAATCACATCTGCCGGTTTACAGGCGCAGGGTCCAGCCCCCTGCCAAACTCTTCTTAGGCCCAAGGTTACTGCAACAACCCCGACCGAAGCAACGTTCGAGTCGGGGATGGGAGCACCCCAGTCTAGACAGAGTGACGAGGTTTTCTAATGCGCAAATCGCAAGTTACAAACATGAATGGGCAGGGGAGGAACTTTATCTGATTAAGTTGTTGACGGGGACGCCACGCCACGCAATCTTCTCAATTTCTTGTCGGGGCGTCGGTACTGCGGCCGGGAGGAAGGGAGGACAGGGGCATGGAGCCTTGATGGTTTCTCAACACCTGTTAGAATCCAAGGCAGCACAATATCCTGGACAAGCACGCATGCATATATATATATATATATATATATATATATATATATATATATATATATAGGGTTGGACTATTCTGTTACCCGTAACAGAATAATATTCTGTTACCATCGCCCCTGTAAGGCGCGGGAGGCAGTCGCCGCGGGCGAGCGAGTGACGGTGTCAGCCGGAGCGAGGGAGCCAACGGATCCACCCGTGCCCCGCCCCTGCCTCCCGCAACTGGCCCCAACCCACTCCTCGCCTCCATCCCTCGGACCGGCCGCCAACTTCCTCCCTCGCGCCGGCCGTCAACCCCCTCCCGCGCACCGCCGCCATCCTCCGCGCCGGTCTCCGCCTCCCTCCCGCGCGCCTGCCGCCGCCTCCTTCGCGTGCGCCACCACCGTGCCCCACGCCGGTCCTCGCCTACATCTCGCGCGTCGGCTGCCGCTTTCCTCCCGCGCGCCGTCCGCCGCCTTTCTCCCCACGTCGCCCGTCTCCCTTCCCCCGCAACACCCTTCTCCCTCCGGCGACGCCGGCCAGCCCGCCCCGGTGAATCCAGGGCTAGCACCCTCCCCGAGCTACTCCAGGCGCAGATCCTGCCACGAGTGCTCCCCGCGCACGGATCTGGCCGGGCTTCGGCGAGCATAGCCTGCTACAACCTGGACTCCGGCGCTACTCCTCTCCTTGCACCCCGATCCACCGGTGTTACCCCAGGCATGGGAGCCATCCCAGGGCCGAAAGAGGCTCGAGCTTCCTGCAGTTCTAGTAGATAAGCTTGTCCGGCACATCCAGCCAGGTAAGCACATCCAGTCGCTGCACAGTTCGAGAACAGCAAAGTTGCGGCACCGAGTCGAACTTGCCGCTGCACCATCTTCACCAAGTCGAACTTGCTAGAACTTGCTGTTGCTCAACTTGATCTCTCGCGTAGCTCATCCAGCAAGACTGCTGAAATGGTATGACTTCTTTGCAAAAAAATCAGATCTAGTAGTTTGTCTCAGAGTCATTTCTTCTATATAGTACTGCACCTTGTGCTCCCTTCATCCCTTGCACGTTCAGATGAGATTTTTTCGTGCAATCAGACTTGGGCTATGGCCCAAAAATTTTGGTGATCTTAGTTCTGAATTGCTGGGCATGCAACTCCTCGATTTTTAATTGCTAAACGATACCTGAACAATTGATAAGGGAGCCGCTATGCATTACTATTGAAACACAAGGTTTTTGCATTTTCTCAAGAAAATAGTAGTAGTCTGAACCATGGACAATGTTGATTCTGCATATAGGTAATGGATATACTGAATCTGAATAATAAATTTATAAAAATAGGTTAACTTCATAGCAGCATGCTCGCTTATCTATTGGCATGCACATGTACCATCAGACCAATTAATCAGCAGCATAAAGATCATCATCAGATGTCCAAGTCGAGCTCTGGCTGCAGTCTAAGTCGAAATGCGACCAACATCTTCACCAAGCGCTGCGCCCGTTGATCATCCACAAAGTGAGAACGCCGTCTCGTTTTTCTTTGAACATTTGCTTTTGTGATGCATGCTCGCTGATGGATTCCCTGCAGCGGCCAAATCCCGGCACCGCTCGTGATCTCCGCCTCCATCAACTCCACTTCACCAAAGCTATCAGTCCAAATGAGGTGTAGCCGGTCCACGTGATCTCCGACGTCGTATTCTACCTCCAAAAAATTTCTTTTTCAGTTCAATTCTTCGTCACAGGTTCACTGCTATCACCCGTTTTTGTGAATCTCTATTGAAAATTAGCTCACGTTTTAGTGAATGAGAAGCAGTTTGTACTTATAGCTTGATGCGTATTCATGAGTAGTTTAAAAAGTGTGCTTGTTTCCTGCTTTGCTATAACACTTGTTAGATTGCTAGCCAAAAAAGGTCATGTATTCATAGATTTGCTGCTTGTGTAGCAGCCCTGCATGTATTTTATCATCAGTTCATAAAAGGAAAGCTGAATCAGTGCAGTGTGTGTGTTAAAAAAATCAGTTTTATATTGTATGGTAGTTCATTGTATAGAAAATTTGCAATAGTTCCTGCTTTTCAGTTCATCTACTTCCCCTTCGCAAGTCTAATTAGTAGAAATTCAAATATGAAAAATAGCATCCATTTTGTTATGTTCATCATATTCAACCAATTTTGTATGTACAGACTTGCATATGTTGATTAGCAGGGTAGATCTCCGTAGCACAGTCGAGATGTGTTCAGTCCAACCCCATGGCATTAGGGAGGTCGAGTTCGTCGCGAGCAGCAGTACATGTTTGTTGGCTTACTCCAGCAGCCAGCCCAGCCTTCCCTCCCGGTCATCAGTCCAACTTCTTGCTCCGACGCCGGTCACTCAAAGAGCCGCGTGCAGGCCACCCGTGTTTCACCTCCTGATCCAGCTCAACTTTCTCCATTCTTCAGCATTTTTGGTATGAATTTGATGAATCTTCTTGGTACTCTGTTCTTGCTCATTTAGAGCTAGTTTTGTTCCTGCATATATGTATCACTTAGTTTTTAGATGGCTTAATTTAGAGAGCTTCCAACTCTGAAACTTGCCATGCATATTTGTGGATGGAATGTAAAATGGATGATCCTGTGATGGATTGATGTGGAGGTTCTTTGTGTACTTAATTTTGACAGAATTATTGTAGTACTCTGTAGTGGTATTAAATTGGGAACCTATGGTGCTTCAGTTAGAAGATCGTTGATGCTAGCTTCTTCGAGTTTGTCTGCTATTTCAACTTTTGTTTTAACCTACATCTTTTTTTTGTTACAGATTGTCGCATGGTACTTGTATTGGCTGCTAGACTTCATGTATTACTGCCAGGTAAGTTCAAAAAATAAACTGTAGCTAGTTCAAATATAAACTCCCTTGAGGATTTGCTATTGGCACTACAATTTATTTCCCTTAATATTTTACTGAACTTTGAGTAAATATTTCTAGCTTTTCCTTAAAAAAGTTCATGCAAAATAACTGAGTTGTGTTACAGCTGGCTTTGGAATATAGTATGATCTGAAAAATGGGAAGGTGCATGAAAAATATAAGTTCACCTTAAATACATGTGTTACAGCAGTTCGCCATCTATATCTACCATCAGTCCGTAAAAGGACAAGTATGTACGGATGCTAGAAATGATGCTCTGTGGAATTTCTTCTAATCTAGTTCGAATTTGGTCTACTTGAGTAATTCTATCAGTTCATGACAAGTATGTACCGATGCTAGAAATGTAGGTCATTTGTGAATCATGCTTTTTTCAGAGAGAAAAGGAGTTTGTAGTTACATCACATGGTGTACTGAGCAACATAAACATGGTTTCCTCCATAAATTAGTTGTTTTTGGTTGATTCGTTTACATGGACAGTACAAACGCACATTGTTGTGTAGTACATGTGTGTATTGTGATTGTAATTTTGGTTTTTAGTTAAGAAAAAAAATAACAAAAAGGTTCATAAAAGAACCCAAAACATTCGATAGTCCTGGAAGTCCAAATTTCAGTTCAACATGTTTTCTATCATTAGCTCATTAAGAACCCCAGAAACTTATCTGGTGGTGTGTGTTTGTGTGTGCTGCATCCTTGTCCGGCCGCTCAAATCCAAACTCTCAGTACAACTTCTCTACGACCTCATGTTCACAAATCTTGTAGTACATTTTTTAATAAAAAGCTTGTAGTACTATGTAAAGCAAGCATGGCCAACAGCCCAACACATACTTTAGGTTTCGCGGTAGTACGCACTATTGATGGTGGCCTTCCTTTGTGGCGCTACTACTTTGCCACCTAGAGTAGTACTGCTACTAATTATCATGTTGCTACAACCTAGGGAACAGTACATGTATTTGATATACGGTTCTGTAGGAAGAAAAAGTTCACCAATATAAAATCTCTAGGTTTAGTAAAGCAATCTTTTTGTTTAGTAGCTGATACTGCTCAAGTTTATTTCTTGTTGTACATATGATGTCCAATTTCTTCTTTCAGTTTGGTTCAATTTATAAATTTCATTCAGTTCAATTCTTATTGTAGTTGGATTTCAGTTTCTTATTTGAGTTCAATTCAGGCATGTGTTTGAACTTGCAACCTCACTGCCTTAAGCTACGATCTCAGATAGAAGTGTACTAAATGCAGGTACTAGGTGGTGGCATTGCTTCACTTCTCTTGTTACGTTCTCTACGCCCAAATTTGGAGGATCAAGAAAATAAAATATCATTGTTTTGACATACACCACTCAAAAGAAGTCATTTCTGTTGAAAAATTGTTTCGCTTGACATGTACTTGCCAACAATTATGTATAATAAATCATGGCATTGTATGTAGAAAAAGATATATTGTGTGTTCTGCTGTTGTATTGAGTTGCTATCTATTGCTAATGGTATGATGATGCTATTGCTCTGTGTCATGTTATGCAAGTTGACACCGAGTACACGTTGGATGATATACTTATACGGTAAATAGCTAAAAACTGATTTCTTCCAGTTTTTATTTTTCGCCCTTGCTTGTTTGATGTTATGCCTACGTGAGCTGAAGCGTTTTAAAAATGTTGGCAGGAAAGTGTGTGTATTTGGCAGAATAAATGTTGGTAAGTTCATGGCAAAAAAATCCATAAGTTCACGGATAAATAATTTCATGGTTACAAAAACCCTTTTAGAAAAATTAGAAAATAAAGAAATGAGATACATTACAGAAGAATTTAGGAGGTTTGGGTACAAGGAATCCAGAAAGTTCAAAGTTAAGAAAGCGAAAAGGTCGGACCCATGAAAAAGAGAGGTCCGGAATAAAAGAGAACATTATGAAACATAAAAAAATATCAACAAGAAAAAGTTCAAGTTGCAAAAAGAGACAAGTCCAGAACACGCTCAGTATGTGAAAACACGCTCAGTATAAAACCATACATACATCCGTTCAAGTATTCTTTTTCTCGAACATATATTCGTCCGTTCTAGATAGAAAAATGGTTGAATTAAAAATATTGATCAATACAAGTTAAAAATGATGGTCCGTTCGGAATAAAAGAAATGACAAAAATTCAACTTGTAAAAGTTCAAGGAAAAAAAAAACCATGCAATTCAAATGAGAAAAGTACAAGTCGTCAAATAAGAGAAGTCTAGGACTATCATTGTAAAAAAAGTTTAGTTCAAACAAGAATAAAAAACATTTTCTTTTTGGAAAAAATATCATTCAGTTCGATGATATAAACCATGCAAGTACAGGGGCGACGATACAATAAACCGTTGAAAACTTACGAGCAAAACAGAGCAAAGTCTAGTTAGTGAAAACACGCTAAGTACAAACCCATGCAAACATCAGTACAAGTACCCTTTTTCAGAACCATTCAAAATTACTCTAAAAAAATAGCTCAGTACAAACATACACAAATATCAGTCGACTACTCTGTTTTTCAGACGAGAAAACAGCAGGATCCATCATGTCGTATTCCAAATTACTCTTAAACAGTTGCGAAGTAGAGAAAATGATCAACATGACTAAGTTTCGCATTTTCGATACCTATCCAATGGTATATTATCTGCCCCATTTCGATAAACTTTTTAAAAAAACCGCGTTCAAAACCAATTTTAACCGTATTTGAATTCATATTTAAACCGTATGGAATTAGAAAAAACTTTCTATACGCAAAAGTTGCGCATTTTCCATAGATTTCCAATGCCGTATCATTTGCGTCAATCCGACAAACCGTTTGGAAAAAACAGTAAAAAACATTTCTCCCAGAATTTCACCATTTTTCAAATTACTTTTAAATCATATAGAATTTGAAAAAATAGTACATATATGGAAGATGCGGATTTTCACGGGATTTCCAACGCCATCTCATTTGCTCAATTCCGACAAGCCATTTGAAAATTAAGTCCAAAATACGATTCGTGTTTTTGGTTTTGAAAAAAACGTTTTTTTCAAAACTGCTCTTAAATCATAATTTTTTTGCATAAACAAATTATAAGATTGTAATGTGGATGTCAAGAGCTTTCCAACGATATATTACACGCCCCGTTTCGACAAAAAAAATTGCAAAAAAAATTGAACTAAAGAAGACGATTTTTAACAACAGAAAGCATCAGTTCAACCGCTCGATTTTCATCAGTTCAACCGCTTGAATTCATCAGTGCAAGTAGGGTAACAGAATAATATTCTGTTACGCGTAACAGAATAGCCCATATATATATATATATATATATATATATATATATATATATATATATATATATATATATAAATGGAAACTAGCAGGAAATTGTACATGCTAAAAACTATCTAGCTACGCGCAGGGTCTGCGCCTGGCTCTGTACATAGCATTACATGCCTTGCCGGCAAGGCTAGTACAACCGTGCCCTATGGGTAAAACTTGCAAAGATGTTCGATGTTCCAGGAGTTTCTCACTGGAATGCCATCTTTGGTCTCCAGGCGGACTGCGCGGGGCCTGGTGACTCATATTACCCGATAGGGGCCTTCCCACTTTGGTGTCAACTTGTTTGAATTCTTGGTGGACTAAACGCACCGAAGAACAAGGTCGCCTTCCTCAAGGATTCGGGCGTGAACCTGGTGGCTATGATAGCGGCGCAAGGCTTGCCGGTAGCGAGCGGCTCACACAACAACTCGAAGACGATCTTCCTCAAGGAGCGTTGCATCATCTTGGCGCAACTGCTCTTGCTCAAGCTCATCATAAGCGAGCACTCGAGGTGACCCGTATATGAGTTCAATGGGGAGAACTGTTTCTGCCCCGTAGACCATGGCAAAGGGTGTCTGGCCAGTGGCTCGATTTGGTGTCGTTCTGATTGACCAAAGAACCGTTAGCAACTCATCAATCCAGCGCCTTACACACTTGCGCAGCTTGTCGAAAGTCCTTGTTTTGAGGCCTCGCAACACTTCAGCATTTGCCCTTTCTGCTTGGCCATTGCTCCTTGGGTGAGCAACAGAAGCAAAGCAAACTTTGCTGCCAAGGTCCTGGATATACTGTATGAAGGTGCGGCTTATGAACTGTGTGTCGTTGTCCGTGATGACTCTGTCTGGCACCCCAAAATGGCAAACAAGTCCCTTGAAGAACTTAACGGCTGACTGCATTTTCACCTTCCTCACTGGCTCCACTTCCGGCCACTTTGTGAACTTGTCAATCACGATGTACAACTACTCAAAGCCCCCGACAGCGCGGGGAAAGGGGCCCAGTATGTCGATCCCCTAGACTGAAAATGGCCAGGAGAGAGGGATTGTTTGAAGGCTTGAGCTAGTTGATGAAGCTTCTTTGAATGAAACTAGCACTCTTCACACTTGGTTACTAGTGCCGTTGCATCCTGGAGGGCAGTGGGCCAGAAAAAGCCTTGCCGGAATGCTTTGCCGGCAAGGGCTCTTGACCCTATGTGGGAGCCACATATGCCTCCGTGTATCTCTTCCAACAACTCCAGTCCGTCCTCCTGAGGAATACACTTCAATTTCACACCGTTCTGCCTTCTTCTATAAAGAGAACCATCCACAAATTGGTACATGCTGGACCGAAGGGCTACTCTTTCTGCTTCTTCCTGCTCCTCAGGGAGCTCTCCCGTTTGGAGGAAACAGACTGTATGTTGTGCCCATGCCGGAGCCTGGGGCTCGACGGCAAGGGCTAAAGGCATGTTTTCTGCTGCAGGGGCAGCCGCCTCGATGGCAAGGGCCTGGGGTCCTGCCAGTGGCTACTGCTCCTCGACAAGCTTGGGTTACCCGGCAACTTCCTTGCCGGCGGCTCCTGGGAGCTCTCCAGGAAAGTACTTGCCGGGCCCCGCTTTCCTTCGCTTGTTCTGTTCTGCTGATGGCTCGATGGATGGCTGAGTTAATTGAAGCACAAAGGTACCTGGTTCCACAGGTAGTTTGAGGGCAGCATGCTTCGACAGCTCATCGACAATGTTGTTCTCTGCTCGAGGAACATGCTCTGCTTCTAGACCGTCAAAGCGCTCTTCCAACTTCCTCACTTCATCCATGTAAGCCTCCATCAGCGGGCTCTGATAATCCTTGTTGACTTGCCTGACAACAAGTTGTGAATCTCCTTTGATAATAAGCTTCCTAATCCCAAGGTTAGCCGCGATCCTGAGACCAGCGAGCACCCCTCGTATTCAGCGGTGTTGTTTGTCGACCTCTCCCAGGGGAAGTGCATCTGGACCACATACTTGAGGCATTCTCCGGTGGGCGCGACAAGCAACACGCCGGCACCTGCGCCTTGTAACAAGAAGGCCCCATCAAAGTACATAATCCAATGAGTACTTGCCTCTTTGCCGGGAAGGGTGGTTTCTTGAACTTCTTTGTTGGGCATGGATGTCCATTCTGCTATGAATTTTGCCAATGCTCTGCTCTTGATCGTCAAGGTACTTCTAAATCTGAGCCCAAAGCTTGACAGCTCCACTGCCCACTCCACAATCCTCCCCGTCGCATCTGGATTGTGCAAAATCCGTTGCAACAGGAGGCGAGTGACAACGGTGATCTCGTGTGCTTGAAAATAATGATGCAGCTTCCTTGAGGCCATAAGGAGGCCGAAAAGCAACTTCTTCATCCCAGAGTACCTTGACCTAGCCCCCTGCAAAAGGGAGCTGACAAAGTAGACCGGGTGTTCCACCACCTTCTTCTTCTGCTTCACCTCGCTTGTTTGCACAGACATTGTTTTGCCGGGATCGGATCCTGCCGAGGGCTCTCCCTTGCCGGGATCAGACCCTATCGGGGGCTCGCCCTCACCGGAATCGGATCCTGCCGGGCCTAGCTCTTCTCCTAAGGGCCTTGCCACTGTCGTCACCTCTTCCTCAACTTCCCTCTATGCCACTAGCGCAGCACTGACCACTTGATTTTTCGCCACCAGGTATAGCAGCAACAGCTCTTG
This sequence comes from Triticum dicoccoides, assembly GCF_002162155.2. Lineage (NCBI taxonomy): Eukaryota > Viridiplantae > Streptophyta > Magnoliopsida > Poales > Poaceae > Triticum > Triticum dicoccoides. Next base: position 114,490,508 of record NC_041387.1, on the reverse strand, counting down.
TGGCTTGGGTGCGACCAGTATTGGCGTAAAGGAGAGGTATCTCTTCAAATCTTGAAGTGCGTCCTCTGCCTCCAGGGTCCATTTCATTGGACCCGCCTTTTTCAAAATCTTGAAAAAGGGGAGGGCACACTCAGCAGATTTAGAGATGAACCTGCTTAGGGCGGCGACGCAGCCGGCAAGCCTCCGGACATCTTTGACCTGTCTTGGTGCCTCAATTTGCTCAATCGCTTTGATTTTGTCGGGATTTGCTTCGATCCCGCGTTGAGACACAAAGAAACCAAGAAGCTTGCTGGACGGAACGCCAAACACGCACTTCTCTGGGTTGAGCTTAAGGTTGATCTTTGTAGGACCTTGAAGTATGTCTAGAGGGGGGGGGTGATTAGACTACTTGACCAATTAAAAACTTAACCTTTTCCCAGTTTTAGAGTTTGGCAGATTTTAGCAATCTTTGGACAAGTCAAGCAATCATCACACAATTCAAGCAAGCATGCAAAGAGTATATAGGCAGCGGAAATTAAAGCATGTAACTTGCAAGAAACTAAAGGGAAGGGTTTCGAGGATTCAAACGCAATTGGAGACACGGAGGTTTTTGTCGTGGTTCCGATAGGTGGTGCTATCGTACATCCACGTTGATGGAGACTTCAACCCACAAAGGGTAACAGTTGCGCGAGTCCACGGAGGGCTCCACCCACGAAGGGTCCACGAAGAAGCAACCTTGTCTATCCCACCATGGTCGTCGCCCACGAAGGACTTGCCTCACTAGCGGTAGATCTTCACGAAGTAGGCGATCTCCTTGCCCTTACAAACTCCTTGGTTCAACTCCACAATCTTCTCGGAGGCTCCCAAGTGACACCTAGCCAATCTAGGAGACACCACTCTCCAAGAAGTAACAAATGGTGCGTTGATGATGAACTCCTTGCTCTTGTGCTTCAAATGATAGTCTCCCCAACACTCAACTCTCTCTCATAGGATTTGGATCTGGTGGAAAGAAGATTTGAGTGGAAAGCAACTTGGGGAAGGCTAGAGATCAAGATTCATATGGTAGGAATGGAATATCTTGGCCTCAACACATGAGTAGGTGGTTCTCTCTCAGAACTAGTAAGTTGGAAGTGTAGGTTTGTTCTGATGGCTCTCTCCATGAATGAAGAGGAGGTGGAGAGATATATATAGCCTCCACACAAAATCTAACCATTACACACAATTTACCAATCTCGGTGGGACCGAATCAACAAACTCGGTCAGACCGATTTAGTAAACCTAGTGACCGTTAGGATTTTCGGTGGGACTGACATGCAACTCGGTAGGACCGATATGGTTAGGGTTAGGGCATAACGTAATCTCGGTGAGACCGATTACACAAACTCGGTGAGACCGATTTTGGTAATTAGCTAACCAGAGAGTTGGTCAGGTAACCTCGGTGGGACCGATTCGCTCTTTTCGGTGAGACCGAAATCTTACGAAAGGGAAACAGAGAGTTTACATTGCAATCTCGGTGGGACCGATCGCTCACTTCGGTTAGACCGAAACGTAACAAAGGGAAACAAAGAGATTACAATCCCATCTCGGTGAGACTGAGATCCTATCGGTGAGACCGATTTGCCCTAGGGTTTGTGGCAGTGGGTATGACATTTGAACTCGGTGGCGCCGTATAGAAAGAATCGGTGTGACCGATTTTGACTTTAGGTTTAGGTCATATGAGGATGTGAGAAAGTAGTTGAGGGTATTTGGAGCATATCACTAAGCACATGAAGCAAGAGGCTCATTAAGCAACACCTCATCCCTCCTTGATAGTATTGGCTTTTCCTATAGACTCAATGTGATCTTGGATCACTAAAATGTAAAATGAAGAGTCTTGAGCTTTTGAGCCTGAGCCAATCCTTTGTCCTTGATATTTTGAGGGATCCACTTTCATCATCCATGCCATGCCATTCATTGAGCTTTCCTAAAATAATAGTCTTGGAATAGCATTAGCTCAATGAGCTATATGTTGTTATGAATTGCCAAAACCACCTAGGTATAGTTGCACTTTCAATCTCGCCCTTTTTGGTAATTGATGACAACATATAGATCAAAGCTTCGACAAATGATAATAAGATTGAAAAAACATCATCGCTTTGAGAAGTATGTGATAAGCAAGAGCTCCCCCTAAATTTGTGCATATTTTAAGATTTGCTTTGGACTGCAAATGCACAAGGAATTAGGCTCATGGGTTACTCTTCCATGTCACATACATCTTGGTGGAGCGCTCAAAATAATAAAGATTGAATACATGCACTCATCACCAAGCAAAGTGAATGATCATATAAGGATAGGTAAGATAATATCATCAAACATGCATAAGTGTAGCTTATGATCAAACACATGATCATCAATGTCTCACAGGTAATAGCATAGTATCTCAAGCAATCAAAAGCAAACAAAGTTTAAACCAAGAAGACAAGAGAGAACAAAAGCAACACTCTCTCTCTCGAAGCTATGATCTATACATTTGTCTCCCCCTTTGACAACAAGTTACCAAAAAGTTCATAGAAAATGCATAGGACTATATCGACTCTCAGGCTTGGTCTTCAGTTGGTGGTGTAGAGATGGCTCCTTGGACGAAGACTTCAGTAGATGTCGAAGGAGCTGGAGGAGTTGGTGCTGGAGCTGGTTGCACTGGAGCTGTAGGAGCTGTAGCTGGTGCACATGATGTGGCTCTTGTGTCAGTCACAAGCACTGTAGCTGACCTCTGAGCTCTAGGCACTCTGGCAAATGCATCAGTGGTTGTCTTGCCCTTCCTCTCCTGCATGTCATCCTGAAGCTGTTCCACAACTGACTGAATCTCAATTACTTTGACATCTAGATCATAGAATTGTTTGTTCCATGATTCTTTCCAGGCTCTCCTGGTTTTGAGTTAGGGTGGCCAACCCCTTCTCAATCCTTAGTGTTGATGCTATCAAGTAACCAAGCTGCTCCTGCTTGTTCTTCAAAAAGTACTCAGATGCCTCCTCTTGAGTTGGCATCTTGGCAGCCTTCTCTTTCCTTGCTTTCTCCTTCTTCTCTTGAGCTTGCACTGATGATGGTTCATTCTCATTCATGACAACTTGATTGTCCTCAAAGTCTCGATAGAGAGCAAAATGTTCTTTATCCAACTGATATTTTCCTGTGCCCATCTTTGAGTTAATCAACTCTTGAATTTGTGGGGCATATCCACAACTCCTCTTTTGGTCTGCTGCTGTCCTCTTGATAGGTTCAACCATCAGGCTCATGACCTTGAATTTCTGTGGCACATCAAATATATGTAGCAAGTTAATAGCATGCCCTCTAATCATGTTGTGGTCACCTGATTGGTCAAAAGAGTGTCCCTTAAGATCCAGTTGATCGTAGGCAGCCCTGACAGAAGAAAATGAACTGATCCAAACTTGAAAATCTCAAGTGCTTCATCAGGGATCTCCTTGTACATATGTGACATTGAGTTATGATCCATTTTCTTCTTGGCATAAATGTCCAAGTCATCTTCACTCTCCTTTGGGGCATTGATCAGATTTGCCCATTCCTCAATGGTTGACTGGTATCTTGTTCCTTCAGACATCCAAACTATCCTCCCATCTGGATAGAAATGTGCTGTGGAGTAGAATTGCATAATGAGTTCATCATTCCAGTTGGTGAGCTTCTGCCCAATAAAATCTGCAACTCCACAAGCAACAAAACTGTCTTGCACTCCAGGATAGTGTTCCTCATTCTCCTTCATGTAGGTCCAGCCGACCCACCTCATATCACACACTATGGGCTTCTTGTCCAACAAGATTGTCTCATAGAAGTCCTGCTGCTCCTTGGTATGGAACCTGTAATCTACAACAATCCTTCTCCTGGTGGCATATGGATCTGTCAATCTCCACTGCCTGAGCCCTGCATCCTTCCTAAGCTTCATATTTTCAGCCACTGGATGAGCATCGTTGTGGTCTGGAATCTTGGGTTTGAGCTTCCTTAAGATCTGCCCTTCTTCATCTTCCTCAGCAGCAACTTCAGGCATTGGGGCCTTGTTCTTCTCAGCTGTTGGAATACTCCTGGTATTTCTCTTTGGTGCAATCTTGGGCTTGGGGGCAGCTTTGGGTGCTTCTTTGGTCTTTGATGTTGTAGCCCCTGACTTTATAGCATCACCCATCAGCTTTTGTGCCTTGGGTGCTGGTTCAGCAACCTCTTCTCCCTCTTCCATCATGGAAGGTTGACCAACAACTCTGGCCATGGTCTTCTTGACCCTTTCCTTCCTTTTCTTTCCTTATGCAGCTGGCACTTTGGGATCAGGCTTTTCAGGTACTTGTGTTGATCCTCTGGCTTTGGACATTGGTTGTCTTCCTGCAGGCCTTTTGATCTTCATGCCTAGCTTTACTGCAGTTGAGCTGTACTCCCTCTTGAGCACTACCTTCTTGGAAGTAGCCTCATCTTCAGCTGCCACATAGTCCTCATCCTCTGAGTCTGAGGTTCTCTTCCTTCTTGTTCTTGTGGCTGCTTCGGGCAAATTGCTAGGAGTACTTCTGCTGCCTTCATCTGAAGAACTTGAGGGACTAGTGCCCTCACTCATGTGAATCTGCTCTACTGACTTGTTCTGACTATCACTTAGGTCTGACATGCTGCTCACACTGACTGCTGACCCTGTGAATAGTTATAGATGAGATAGAATGGATGAGCATCACAAAATGTAGAGATTTTTGCAAAAGAATGATTCAAAAAACTTAGTTTTAGTTTCCCACAGAAAGCATTTCGGATCTACCGATTTTCAAACTCGGTGATACCGAAGCAGTTTTGGAACCTAAACTAGTGAACTCGGTCAGACCGAGTCACAGTTCGGTGGCACCGAGACTGCTAGGGTTTCACAAAGTTCTAAAATCGGTCACACCGATTTGTAATTCTCGGTCAGACCGAGACTTACAAGTGCAATGGCGTTAGCCAAATCGGTGGGACCAAGTTTTTCAACTCGGTGGGTCCGAGATGGTTTCGGCGGAAACCTAACCCTAAATTTTCGAATCACATCTATTCTAAGGATCATATTGACTGGATAGGAGTGTTTCAATCGTGGCAAGATGCATTAAGAACACATTGTGCTGAGAATCAGACGAGGATAGCACTGTGATCGAGTTCATACCCTAGCTTGGTGATGAACTCGCTATGGCGGTAACGGCGGAGAAGAATTCTGTTGACGACGGCAGATACCAGCGACAGGAGGCGGCTGGTGACGAAGTTGATGATCCGTAGACCTAGTAGGCAGAGCGAGCTATGCACGGGCGAGGAGTTTCGGAGAAAGTTTTCCAAAAAATTTCCCGTGAGTATATATAGCCCGACACTGTCGGTGTGACCGAGTGGAACAACTCGGTGGCACCGAGATGCATAACTGTTAATAGTTACAGCAACTCGGTGTGACCGAAAAGTTCAAATCGGTTGCACCGAGATGGAAAAGCTAGATCGACTTAGTGATCTCGGTTGGACCGAAATGGAGGAACCGGTCAGACCGAAAATCACAAAGAAGTTTTGGAAGTTTAAGTCTATGACGAATCGGGGACTCCGAGTGCTCCTCACACAGAGTGGTTTGAATCTGACTTGATCAAATTTTGTGATGTAGCATGAATAGAGTTTGAGACGAGAAAAGCATAGATAGCTAGAGAAGGTTCTTAGGCACTCTTATCCATCCACTTGGCCAAAGAAAAAGAAGCCAATCAATCAAAACAACAAGTGGATGTCCTCGAATGAGTAAAATATGCAACCAACATGCTCACACAATAAAATGACAAATGAAATATGTGTCAAAGCATGCACAACCAATTCTAGCATCTATTAAACAATTGGCGATGACTAGGTCATCTATATATGAGTATATTGACTTAGGAGTCAAATGAGAACATTTGATCATAGGTCATACTCATCGTTTAAGCTCAAGTGGGGTTACCACTTTTACATAATGCATTGATGTGTTCACACCATTAGAGTTGCTTTGACTCAATTCTTTAGAGTTAAGCTCCCCCTAGATGTGAGATCCCCCCTTAGAGGGATGAACTAACCTTGGGTTTTGTCGATGATGAGTTCATGTAGGTGTTGAAGATGTGGATGCTCAATGTTGATGTAGATCTTTTGGAGCAATCCTTTGGAGTGAGTTGCACTTTCAATACCTACACGGGTTAGTCCCACAAGGAACAAACAAGAATATCCATAGACATAGAGTGATTCACACACAATATGATGTCCATGAAAACATTAGGTTACCTTGTCCCTTGCCTTACTAACATGAGGGTTTGTGACTCCTTGAACTAGTGCAAGATGTGGAAGTTGATTGCACTTGTCCTTGCCATAATGATATGAGTGAAGAATGTTGGTGGAGTCACCCTCAAGAACTCTCTAGTTCTTCTTCTTCGGAATCCACATCATCTTGATGGGAATCCTTGGTGTAGTAGTTGTGCTTGATGAAGTAGAACTTGACGTAGTCTTGGGAACCCACTTGACCAAGGCCTTAGGTGCTTCTTCAAATGCATCAATCTCCTCTTGAAGCTTGTCCTTGCCTTTATCCTTGTGGTCTTGTGGTGGAAGATCATCTTGTGCTTGTGTCCCCTTGAAGGAAGTAGGATCGTACTTCTCTTGTTGAGGAACAAACTTCATCTTGGGGTATTGATCTTCTTCCCACTCAACTCCATTGGCATTGAACTTTTGTTCAAAACCAACACCTTGATTCTTCCGATGCCTTCCTTGCTTGCATACAATTTCCTCGAATTGCTTACTCCCGGCAAGGCTCTTGTATACACCTTTCTATATAATTCCCTTCAATAAGCTATTTTCTTTCTCAAGTGTAACTTGGCTAAGAGAATCGTTAGTGGAATCAAGAGAACTACTAAAAGCAACAATATTGGATTTAGCATTGCTATTGTTACTACTAGAGGAAGAATCTTTCTTGTTCTTGTTACTAGACTTGACTTGAGGCACGTAAGTAGATAAGAGTAAACGCTTGGCAATATAAGAAGAACTTTTCTTGTGAAGATCATCATTGATTGCCTTTAAGAACTCATGCTCTTGCTCAAGATTGAGCTTTTCAAAGCGTAACTTCTCATGAGCCCTTAAAAGTTCTCGATGATTTTTGAAGATAGTTTCATGAGCTAACTTAAGAGTGTTTAGTTCTTTAGTTAGAAGCTCAATCTTCTCCTTGTCATTGTCATTCGTTTTATCTTGTTTAGCATGATTAATTGACGTTTCATCATAGTATTCATCACTAGAGTTGTCAATAAGTAAATCATCATCACCTAGCAAGTCATCTTCATCACTATTAAAATCAACATACTCGGGATGAGTTACCTTAGGGCCTTTAGCCATGAAGCATCTTCCAATTCCTTCATTTGGTGAGTCAAATATGTCGTAGGAGTTGGTTGACACAAGTGCTAGACCGGCAACACCTTCATCTTGAGTATGTTCAGAGTCGGAGTGATAGCTTCTCTCGGAGTGATGTTGAGAGTTGGAACCGGATACCCATTCGCCAACATGAGCTTGATGTCTTCGTTTTGTGTAGCTCTTTGATGACTTGTCCTTCCTTTCCGAATCTTTGCTTCTCCGGCAGGTTCTTCGTTCATAACGATCATCTCTACTCCTCCTCTCTCTTGGCGGTGATTCTTCTCTTCTACTTCTTCTTTTAGGAGAATCTTCTCTTCTTTTGTAGGGTGTCGTACACTCATTGGAATAGTGTCTGGGTCTCCCACAACTGTAGCAATTGCGCTCTCGACTGGAAGATCTCTTGTCATTGTAGGACCTTGACTTAGAGTTTCTTTCTTTGCTTCTACTCTTGTAGAATTTGTTGAAATTCTTCACCATTAAGCTCAATTCTTCATTGAAGGTTTGTTTCTCACTTGATGATGTGGGGGCTTCACATGAGGCTTTGTAAGCACCACTTGACTTGTTGTGAAGTTCCTCCTTATCCTTGAGTGACATCTCATGAGAAACAATTCTACCAATGACTTCCGTTGGCTTGAGATTCTTGTAATTGGGCATCATTTGAATCAATGTGCACACGGTATCATATTTTCCATCCAATGCTCTTAGGATCTTCTTGATGATGAATCTGTCGGTCATCTCTTCACTCCCTAAGCCGGCAATCTCTTTTGTGATAAGAGCAAGCCTAGAGTACATTTCAGCGACACCTTCACCATCCTTCATTTTGAACTTGTCAAGCTGACTTTGGAGCACATCCAACTTGGATTCCTTGACGGAGTCGGTACCTTCATGCATATCAATCAAAGTGTCCCAAATTTCCTTTGCATTCTCAAGATGGCTGATTTTGTTGAATTCTTCGGGGCATAAACCATAGAAGAGGATATCACAAGCTTGAGCGTTGTATTGCATCATCTTCAATTCATCTGCACTAGCTTCACGGTTCGGCTCTCTCCCATCAAAGAATTCACCTTGCAAGCCAATACAAACAATAGCCCAAACAGCGGGATAATGTCCGAGAATATGCATTTTCATCTTATGCTTCCAACTAGAAAAATTAGTGCCATCAAAGTAAGGACCTCTATGGTGATAATTTCCCTCACTAGACGCCATACTCTCCTAGGTTGTGAAACCAAGGCTATGACCACCAAAAGCTATGGAAATCAAAGAAAATGGAGACCAAAGCTCTGATACCACTTGTAGGACCTTGAAGTATGTCTAGAGGGGGGTGATTAGACTACTTGACCAATTAAACACTTAACCTTTTCCCAGTTTTAGAGTTTGGCAGATTTTAGTAATCTTTGGACAAGTCAAGCAATCATCACACAATTCAAGCAAGCATGCAAAGAGTATATAGGCAACGGAAATTAAAGCATGCAACTTGCAAGAAAGTAAAGGGAAGGGTTTGGAGGATTCAAATGCAATTGGAGACACAGATGTTTTTGTCGTGGTTCCGGTAGGTGGTGCTATCGTACTTCCACGTTGATGGAGACTTCAACCCATGAAGGGTAACGGTTGCACGATTCCACGGAGGGCTCCACCCACGAAGGGTCCACGAAGAAGCAACCTTGTCTATCCCACCATGGCCGTCGCCCACGAAGGACTTTCCTCACTAGCGGTAGATCTTCACGAAGTAGGCGATCTCCTTGCCCTTACAAACTCCTTGGTTCAACTCCATAATCTTGTCGGAGGCTCCCAAGTGACACCTAGCCAATCTAGGAGACACCACTCTCCAAGAAGTAACAAATGGTGCGTTGATGATGAACTCCTTGCTCTTGTGCTTCAAATGATAGTCTCCCCAACACTCAACTCTCTCTCATAGGATTTGGATCTGGTGGAAAGAAGATTTGAGTGGAAAGCAACTTGGGGAAGGCTAGAGATCAAGATTCATATGGGTGGAATGGAATATCTTGGCCTCAACACATGAGTAGGTGGTTCTCTCTCAGAACTGGTAAGTTGGAAGTGTAGGTTTGTTCTGATGGCTCTCTCCATGAATGAAGAGGAGGTGGAGGGATATATATAGCCTCCACACAAAATCTAACCGTTACACACAATTTACCAATCTCGGTGGGACCGAATCAACAAACTTGGTCAGACCGATTTAGTAAACCTAGTGACCGTTAGGATTTTCGGTGGGATTGACATGCAACTCGGTAGGACCGATATGGTTAGGGTTAGGGCATAACGTAATCTCGGTGAGACCGATTACACAAACTCGGTGAGACCGATTTTGGTAATTAGCTAACCAGAGAGTTGGTCAGGTAACCTCGGTGGGACTGATTCTCTCTTTTCGGTGAGACTGAAATGTTACGAAAGGGAAACAGAGAGTTTACATTGCAATCTCGGTGGGACCGATCTCTCACTTCGGTTAGACCGAAACATTACGAAGGGAAACAAAGAGATTACAATCCCATCTCGATGAGACCGAGATCCCTATCGGTGAGACCAATTTGCCTAGGGTTTGTGGCAGTGGCTATGACATTTGAATTCGGTGGTGCCAGATAGAAAGAATCGGTGTGACCGATTTTGACTTTAGGTTTAGGTCATATGAGGATGTGAGAAAGTAGTTGAGGGTATTTGGAGCATATCACTAAGCACATGAAGCAAGAGGCTCATTAAGCAACACCTCATCCCTCCTTGATAGTATTGGCTTTTCCTATAGACTCAATGTGATCTTGGATCACTAAAATGTAAAATGAAGAGTCTTGAGCTTTTGAGCTTGAGCCAATCCTTTGTCCTTGATATTTTGAGGGATCCACTTTCATCATCCATGCCATGCCATTCATTGAGCTTTCCTGAAATAATAGTCTTGGAATAGCATTAGCTCAATGAGCTATATGTTGTTATGAATTGCCAAAACCACCTAGGGATAATTGCACTTTCAATCTTGCGCAAGTTCGCAAAGGTTTCTTCCAGGTCCTGCACGAGCGTAGCCCCGTCTTTGGATTTGACCACTATGTCAACCATGTAAGCTTCCATATTTCTATGGAGCTGGGGCTCAAAACCAATTTGTACTGCTCGAGCGAATGTTGAATCAGTGCTCTTCAACCCGAAAGGCATCCATACAAAACAGTACGTACCACATGGGGTGATGAACGCGGTTTTCTCTTCATCTTCCTTCATCATGAAGATCTCATGATACCCTGAGTAAGCATCAAGGACGACTACAAGTCGCACCCAGCAGTGGAGTCCACTATCTGATCGATACACAGCAATGGGAAAGGATCCTTTGGACAGGCTTTATTGATATCAGTATAGTCGATACATAGCCTCCACTTCCCATTTTCCTTACGTACTATGACCGGATTGGCCAACCACGTCGGGTGGAGAACTCCCTTGACCAAACCTTCCGCCTCCAACTTCCTGATCTCCTCGACGATAAACTCTTGTCATTCCAAAGCTTGCTTTATGACCTTTTGCTTAATGGGTCGTGCATGAGGGTGTTGCGGAACGAGGTAATTTCAAAAAAATTCCTACGATCACGCAAGATCTATCTATGTGATGCATAGCAACGAGAGGGGAGAGTTTGTCCACATACCCTCGTAGACCGAAAGCGAAAGCGTTTCAATAACGCGGTTGATGTAGTCGAACATCTTTTCGATCCAACCGATCCAAGTACTGAACGTACGGCACCTCCGCGTTCAGCACCCGTTCAGCTCGATGACGTCCCTTGTGCTCTTAATCCAGTTGAGTACGAGGGTGAGTTCCGTTAGCACGACGGTGTGGCGACAGTGATGATGATGCTACCGGTGTAGGGCTTCGCCTAAGCACTACGATGGTATGATCGAGGTGTGCAACTGTGTAGGGGGGCACTACACAGTTAAGAGAAACTTGTGTGTCTTTGGGATGCCCCCTTCCCCCGTATACAAAGAAGAGAGGGAGAGAGTCCGGCCCCCTAGAGGCACGCCAAGTGTATGGAGTCCTACTAGGACTTCCAAGTCCTAGTAGGATTCCTTTCCCTTTTAGGAGTAGGAGAGAAGGAAGGAGAGAGGGAGTAGGAAAGGGCAAGGGGGGTGTTGCCCCCTTCCCCTAGTCCAATTCAGACCCATGGGGGGGGCCACCTCCCTTTGGCCTGCCTCGTCTATTTCCTGTATGGCCCAATAAGGCCCATTACTTCACCCGGTGAATTCTCGTAACTCTGAGTACTCTGAAAAATACCTGAATCACTCGGAAACTTTCTGAAGTCCGAATATATCCTTCCAATGTATCAATCTTTACGTCTCAACCATTTCGAGACTCTTCGTCACGTACGTGATCTCATCCGGGACTCCGAACAATTTTCGGTCATCAGAACACATAACTCATAATACATATCGTCATCAAACGTTAAGCGTGAGGACCCTACGGGTTCGAGAACTATGTAGACATGATCGAGACACGTCTCTTATTAATAACCAATAACGGAACCTGGATGCTCATATTGTCTCCTACATATTCTACAAAGATCTTTATCGGTCAAACCGCATAATAACATACTTTGTTCCCTTTCTCATCGGTATGTTACTTTCCCGAGATTCGATTGTCGGTATCATCATACCTAGTTCAATCTCGTTACTGGAAAGTCTCTTTACTCATTCCGTAATACTTCATCCCGCAACTAACTCATTAGTCACATTGCTTGCAAGGCTTATAGTGATGAGCATTACCGAAAGGGCCCAGACATACCTCTCCGAAACACGGAGTGACAAATCCTAATCTTGATCTATGCCAACCCAACAAACACCTTCGGAGACACCTGTAGATCACCTTTATAATCACCCTTTTACATTGTGGCGTTTGGTAGCACACAAAGTGTTCCTGCGGTATTCGGGAGTTGCATAATCTCATAGTGTGAGGAAGATGTATAAGTCATGAAGAAAGCAGTAGCAATGAAACTGTAACGATCATGATGCTAAGCTAACGGATGGGTCTTTTCCATCACATCATTCTCCTAATGATGTGATCTCCTTCATCAAATGACACCACATGTCTATGGTTAGGAAACATAACCATCTTTGATTAACGAGCTAGTCAAGTAGAGGCATATTAGAGACACTATGTTTTGTCTATGTATTCACACATGTACTAAGTTTCCGATCAATATAATTCTAGCATGAATAATAACCATTTTTCATGAAATAAGGAAATAAATAATAACTTTATTATTGCCTCTAGGGCATATTTCCTTCAATCTCCCACTTACAGAAGAGTCAATAATCTAGTTCACATCGCCATGTGATTTAACATCAATAGTTCATATCTGTATGTGATTAAGTGTCACATCCCAGGTCCTGTTATGCACTAGGCTAGACCTCATGTGAGCATCATGTTTTAATTCAAATGAAATTTGAATTGAGGGATTTTTAAAGCCTCAGAAACCTTCTAAAAATGATCAACATTAAAATCTTCTCAAATAAGTCCAAGAAAATGTTCCTCTTAGTCTCTGAAAATATTGCAAAGAGGTAAAACTCAAAACAATATTTTTGGTATCTCAGAGTTAATTATTTTGGGCCTTTGAATTAAATAAATAACTATTTGCATTGGATATATATTTGATATATAAATAATATATGTCCAATAATGCTGGAACATTTTATGTGGTTTGGTATATTTTAGTTCTAGCCACATAACTATTTTCAGGATTTTATAAAATGGTTTAGTGTTTTACTAAACTAAAACAACACAGAACAAAATAAATAAAAACAACAAAAATAGGAAAAGCAGAGAGGAGAGAAACCTTACCTGGCGCTCACCTGGTAGCCCAGCCGGCCAGCTCCTGTGCGGCCCAGCCCACCAGGCGTTCCCCCCCTGTCGTCTTCCTCCCCTCGCCCCAAAGCTGCTGCTGTCGCCGTGAGAAAGCGCCGCGCACGCAGGCTCCACCTCCTGCTTCGCGCTGGAGGCTCAACCTCCTCCCTGTCCCCGCGCCTGGAGATGCCTCGACCCCCTCTGTTCTCCCCCCCCTCTTTCCTGGCTCTCCCCCTCGCTTGCCGCAGCCATGGCCGAACGCCACCATCGCCACCGACGCCGTTCGC
>NC_041387.1:114475120-114476891 GCF_002162155.2 Triticum dicoccoides | reverse complement strand
GGAACTCCGGCGCCGCCGCGAGCTCGTTTCCGGCGAGCTCCGGCCACCACAGCCGCTGCCGCTTGCCCAGTTGGATGCGGCGCATCTTCAGCTACCCGTAGGAGCAAACCACGCGTCGAATGGTGCTCCGTAGCGAGCACACGTTGCATCTCCGTCGTCGGCCATGGTCGTCGCCGGCGAAACTCCGGCGGGAGCTGACGTGGCGTTGCCATTAGCGGCTAATCCCCCCAATTAGCACACTAACAGACACTGACAGCGGGCCCCGTAGCGGGTCAAAGCCCGAGTCAACGCGGGATTAGTTCCTGTGTCACTGACGTGTGGACCCCGCACGTCAGGTTTGACCTGGACCTGGCCGTTGACTCGCTGACGTCATGCTGGCGTCAGGCTGACGCAGTTAAATCATTTTCTGGAATTATTTTAATTCTAAATATTCAGGAAATTCCAGAAAATGTTCAAAACTTCAAAAATTCATAGTAATTCAACCGTAACTCCAAATTAAATAATTTATATATGAAAAATTATCAGAAAAATTCAAGGAATCCATCTGTACCATTTTCATGCATGTTAGAACAACTTATAGATGCTGTTTAGCACAAATCATATAAAGGGCATTTAAATAATCACATATGGAGTTTGAATTTGAATCTTGTATTCAAACCAACTTCATTTAATCTGTTGCTAGTTGCATTAGCTCAAAACACATTCATTTTGCCATGTCATGATCATGCATCATATTGTGCATTGCATTGATTGTGTTCCCTTCTGTGTTGCCGGTATTTGTCCCCTCTCGATAGATGTGATACCGATGATGTGATTGTTGACACTGATGAAGACTCAATGTTATCTTCAGAAGTGCCAGGCAAGCAAAACCCCCTTGTTCATTCCGATACAATCCTACTCTCTCGCTCCTGCTCTCTTTTAATGCATTAGGACAACAATGATTCAACTGTTACTTGCTGCGGTAGCTGAACCCCTTTATCATTTGCATGACCTGTCATTGCCACAGTAAATAGATGAAACCCACTAGCATGAGTAGGAGTTGTTTGAGCCCTGTTGTGCCTACTCATTCATGTTTGTTTGTCATGCCTGCTACTGCTTAGAGTTTTGTCAGGTCTGATTCATCGGGGATGAATCAGAGGTGTGTGAACATGTCCTACTGTGTGTGAGCTAAGTGTGTGAACACGATTTGGTAAAGGTAGCGGTGTGAGGCCATGTAGGAGTACATGGTGGGTTGTTGTAACGCCCTCGATGCGGCTATAGCTCCCACGTGTCGAGGCACGACTTAGAGGCATAACCGCATTGAAAGCAATGTCGCAAGTCAGGCAATCATTACAACATCCCATGTAATATATAATAAAAGGGGGAGATAACATAGTTGGCTTACACTCGCCACGTCACATCAGAGTACATAAATAACATCCATCAAACAATCACTCATGGCCCGACTGCGGTGCCAAAACAGAAAAGACCCCCAACATGCGACAAGGTCCTGAATCGATAACCCCAACTAGGTACCACTACTGATCATCCGGAAAAGACACATAGTATCGCTGAGAGTCCTCGTCGAACTCCCACCTGAGCTCGTAATCGTCAACTGGAGCAGAATCACCTGGACCTGCATCTGGAGTTGTAGCATCTGTGAGCCACAGGGACTCAGCAATCTCACACCCACGCGATCAAGACTATTTAAGCTCATAGGAATGGATAAGGCAAATATATGTGGAGCTGCAGCAAGCGACTAACATATGTGGTGGCTAACTTAAACGCAAAA
>NC_041387.1:114473980-114474990 GCF_002162155.2 Triticum dicoccoides | reverse complement strand
CCCCCTCGCTTGCCGCAGCCATGGCCGAACGCCACCATCGCCACCGACGCCGTTCGCCGCGGCCACAGCCACCGCCTAGCCTTCCCATCTGTCCAGGAGCTCCACCTCCGTCGTCTACGCCTCCTCAAGGGCACACGCGCCGCCGGACGCCCCCGAACGCCCACACCGCCGCCTTCTTCAACCTTCGGCCCCGTCGATCGCCGTCGTCGATTCGCCCCCGACAAGACATCTTCGAGCCCACTAACCCTCCCAACGGACTCGCGGTGAGCCCCTGAGTCGTTTCCCCCTTCTTCCCTGGTCGCTTTTGACCTCTAGGCCATAGCCCCGTCGTGGCCGAGAGCTCGATGCCGCCACCGCGTAGCTCGTCATCGTTTGTGCCAGCATCTGTCACGGCCGAGCACATATTTGTGCTCCTCGCGTCGTCAGGAGTCTGCTGAGACCCTCCACTAGTTTCCCCGTGCACCGGAGCTCCATTCTCGTTGAGGTCCGGAACTCCGGCGCCGCCGCGAGCTCGTTTCCGGCGAGCTCCGGCCACCACAGCCGCTGCCGCTTGCCCAGTTGGATGCGGCGCATCTTCAGCTACCCGTAGGAGCAAACCACGCGTCGAATGGTGCTCCGTAGCGAGCACACGTTGCATCTCCGTCGTCGGCCATGGTCGTCGCCGGCGAAACTCCGGCGGGAGCTGACGTGGCGTTGCCATTAGCGGCTAATCCCCCCAATTAGCACACTAACAGACACTGACAGCGGGCCCCGTAGCGGGTCAAAGCCCGAGTCAACGCGGGATTAGTTCCTGTGTCACTGACGTGTGGACCCCGCACGTCAGGTTTGACCTGGACCTGGCCGTTGACTCGCTGACGTCATGCTGGCGTCAGGCTGACGCAGTTAAATCATTTTCTGGAATTATTTTAATTCTAAATATTCAGGAAATTCCAGAAAATGTTCAAAACTTCAAAAATTCATAGTAATTCAACCGTAACTCCAAATTAAATAATTTATATATGAAAAATTAT
>NC_041387.1:114462096-114470075 GCF_002162155.2 Triticum dicoccoides | reverse complement strand
ACATGATCTCCGATCTCGAAAGCTAATTCACGGTGCTTACTATCATAGTAGCACTTCTGGCGGGACTGGGCTGCTTTGAGGTTATCACGAATGACTTTGCACATCTCTTCTGCTTCTGTGATTAAGTCATTACCCAGCAGCTGACGTTCACCGGTTTCAGACCAGTTGAGAGGGGTACGGCACTTCCTGCCATACAGAATTTCAAAGGGGGCCTTGCCCGAACTTGCTTGAAAGCTGTTGTTGTATGAGAATTCAGCATAAGGAAGACAATCCTCCCACTTCATGCCGAAGGAGATCACACAAGCCCTGAGCATATCTTCAAGAATTTGGTTGACACGCTCGACTTGACCGCTTGTTTGAGGATGGAAAGCTGTGCTGAAGCGGATGTTGGTGCCCATGGCTTTCTGAAAAGAATCCCAAAACTTGGAGGTAAATATGCTGCCACGGTCTGAAGATATCACATGAGGAATACCGTGCAGAGAGACAATGCGAGAGGTATAGAGTTCCGCCAATTGAGCTGCAGTGATTGACTCTTTGATAGGCAGGAAATGAGCCACTTTGGTGAGCTTGTCGATGACAACAAATATAGCATCATTGCCACGCTTGGACTTTGGAAACCCAGTCACGAAGTCCATTTCAATGTGGTCAAACTTCCATTCTGGAATGGCAAGAGGTTGGAGGAGACCAGCTGGCCTTTGGTGTTCTGCCTTCACTCTTCTGCAGACATCACATTCGTTCACGAATTGAGCGATCTCGCGCTTCATTCGAGTCCACCAATAAGCTTGCTTGAGGTCCTGATACATCTTCGTACTACCAGGGTGGATGGAGAGGAGAGAGTTGTGAGCCTCGTTCATGATCACCTTACGGAGTTCACCTTTGGGCACAACAATTCGATCCTCGAAGAAGAGAGTGTCCTTGTCATCAAGTCGGAAGCACTTGTACTTGGACTGACTCTTTGCAATACCAATCTTCACCTTCTTCACCATAGCATCAAGAAGTTGGGCTTGGCGAATCTGGTCCTCCAAGGTAGGAGAAACTTGAAGGTTAGAGAGGAAACCTTGAGGAACAACTTGCAGATTAAGCTTGCGGAAAGCTTCACAAAGCTCGGGTTGAAAAGGCTTGAGAATCAGACTGTTGCAATATGCTTTTCTGCTCAAAGCGTCAGCAATCACATTAGCCTTGCCTGGAGTATACTCGATACTCGGATTGTACTCTTGAATCATTTCGACCCATCGAGTCTGCCTGAGGTTGAGATTAGGCTGAGTGAAGATGTACTTGAGACTCTTGTGATCAGTGAAAATATCCACTTTCCTTCCCAATAGAAGATGTCTCCAAGTCAACAAAGCGTGTACAACTGCCGCCAACTCGAGATCATGAGTGGGGTAGTTCTTCTCATTAGGTTTCAACTGGCGAGAGGTATAAGCAACAACTTTCTTCTCTTGCATCAGTACAGCACCGAGACCTTGGAGAGAGGCATCACAAAAGACCTCGTACGGCTTGGTTTCATCAGGTGGAGTCAGAACTGGAGCAGTGATCAATTTCTCTTTCAAAGAGTTGAAAGCAATGTCACACTCCGGAGACCAAACGTACTTGACGTGCTTCTGAAGAAGATTTGAGAGAGGCTTGGCGATCTTAGAAAAGTTTTCAACGAATCTTCTGCAATAGCTTGCGAGACCGAGGAAACTGCGGAGTTGCTTTACATTCTGAGGAGGTTCCCAATTCACAATTGCAGACACCTTCTCAGGATTCACGGAAATGCCCTTGGCGGAGATGATATGACCAAGATAAAGAACCTCATCGAGCCAAAATTCACACTTGGAGAACTTAGCATAGAACTGATGTTCTCTGAGCTTGTCAAGAACCAAACGCAAGTGCTTGGCATGATCTTTCTTGTTCTTCGAGAAAACCAGAATGTCGTCGAGATAGACCAAAACGAATTCATTGGTGTAGGGGTTGAAGATGAAGTTCATCATGCGAGAGAACGTCGGAGGAGCGTTGGCGAGGCCAAAAGACATGACGGTGTATTCATATGAACCAAAGCTTGTTCTGAACGCCGTCTTGGGAATATCTTGCTCACGAATACGAATCTGATGATAACCCATACGGAGATCAAGCTTGGAGAATACTTGAGCACCCTTGAGTTGTTCGAACAGCTCATTGATGTTGGGAAGTGGGTATTTGTTCTTGATGGTCTTCTTGTTTACTGGACGGTAATCAACACAAAGTCGACTCGATCCATCCTTCTTCTTCACAAAAAGAACACCACAACCCCACGGAGAAGTACTAGGCCGAATGAGACCCAATCTTTCTTGCTCATCGAGTTGTTTCTTCAACTCCTTCAACTCTTCGGGGCCGAGCTTGTAGGGACGTTTGCACACAGGTTCCGTACCGGGCTCAAGTTCAATAACAAATTCAACCGGCCGGTTTGGAGGCATCCCTGGAAGTTCTTCTGGAAAGATGTCTTGATATTCGCAAACGACAGGAATTTGCGAAATAGCATCCAATTCACCCTTCTCATTGAGAGAAAACAACCGGATGGAATTATCCCGAGCGGCAAAGACAATGACATCCTCAGACGAATGAGTCAATTGAATCTGCCTGGCAGCACAGTCAAGATGTGCCTTGTGCTTAGAAAGCCAATCCATTCCGAGAATAAGATCAATATCCGAGTTACCGAGAACAATTGGGGAAGAAAGGAACTTGTAGTCACCCAATGTGATAGTAACCTCAGGGACGCAGGTGTTAGCTGTCATCTGCTTGCCTGGTGACACAATTTGCAAGGAACTTTGCAGATACTGATAATCACACTCATACTTTGATGCAAAAGGTTTGGAAATAAAGCAATGCGATGCACCTGTGTCAAAAAGAACTTTTGCAGGAACATCGTTAACAAGAAGGTTACCCATGATCACATCTGAAGAATCCTCTGCCTGAGCTGCATTCACCATATTGACCTTGGCGTGCTTGGGATTGTGCTTGACCACAGCTGTACTTGCCGATCTGACAGGAGGAGGAGGAGGAAGACGCCTCTGGTTGATACACTTGTTGGCATAGTGACCCTTCTGTTGGCACTTGTTGCACGTGACCTCTGAAAGCGGACGGTGATACGGAGCACTCGATCTTGGAGCTTGAGATGAAGACTTGTTCTGAAAGCCTGGGTTGGGTGGGTGGGAGAAACCACTGCCACCTCTGCTCTTCAGCTGATACGGCTGACGGAACGGAGGAGGAGGAAGCCAATACTTCTGCTGCTTGACCACTTGAGTAGAGGAAGACGGAGTAACATCTCTGGCACGCTTCCTGGAAGCATCACATCTCATCTGAGCAGCCTCTTGCTTCAGTGCCATGTTGTAGAACTCATCGTATCTCAACGGCTCAAAGAGGACAAGAGCGAGCTGAATCTCCTCACGAAGACCACCCCTGAACTGATAGATCATACTCTTCTCATCAGGAACATCCTGCTTGGCAAAACGGGCGAGCTTCTGGAACAACTTGTTGTAGTCATAGACAGACAAAGAGCCTTGCTTCAGATTGCGGAATTCCTGACGCTTACTCTCAACCACACTTTGAGGGATGTGATGAGCGCGGAAATCTTGACGGAAATCGTCCCAAGTGATAACACGTCCACCTCTGGAATCCTTGTACTGCTGGAACCACTCTGCAGCCTGATCTTTGAGCTGGAAAGAAGCGAACTTGACGAAATCTTCAGGCCTGACGTTGCTGCATTCAAAATGCTTGCCCAGATCCACTAGCCAATCGTCAGCATCGGTAGCCTCAACACAACCGCTGAACGTCTTTGGGCCATTAGCAAGGAACTGGTTCAGAGTAGCAAAGTGGTGCTGATTATGGCCTTGATTCCCTTGACTGCCTTGATTGCGCTCTTGAAGGATTTGCATGATCAACTGTGTGTTTGCATTAGTAGCGGCCATCACAGCTTGCCATGCTTCCGGAGGAGGCGGAGGTGGAGGCGGATCGGGATTCGGAGTCGTGCGCGTTGGAGGAGCCATCCTGAAGAGGTTGACCACCATTAGCACATAGATAGACAACAACATAGAAGCTGAATCCAACGGAATGAAAATTGCAACATATAGTCTTCACCTCCGAACAAAATGAACGAATGCATTCCTCTTCAAATGATCACATATCCGTAATTGCGAAGCCACGAAGAATTAAGGTAGAGAAATAAATCAACAAGGTACGGATCAAGAACGAATAATCGGTAAGAAATCCCAATCTCAAACCAATATCCGTGGAAGAAGAACTAGAGCTACTAGATTTCCCACCTATGAAACTCCCGAACCTTTCCGGTTATGCAATCAGGTGTTGGGGATACAGGGGAAGCACAATATCTCACCCAAACTAGCAAATCCTACATCCAGCTGTATCCATCCTTCAACACATAACCAGGAAAACTTCGGAAACCATCTACCTCAACCTTCGAAAAGCATCCGTTATACAAGTTATGGCGATACTCCCGAACTCCCGCCCCAGTACTGGGTGGCGTCGAGGTTATCTCACCAACGAATTGCATAAAAGAGATTTTCGATGTCGGCGAACATATCTCAAGTATACCAGAATTGCAACGATAAAATTGTGACGACAACACCTCGGAGCTCAACTCCCCGGGACACTGCCACAACCCCTAAAGACAGGAGGCACCAAGAACAATGTTCTCGTCACAAAACCATCGAAACAAAACCAAGATACTCGCGTGAACCTAAAAATTTTAGTGAAATTTTAGAAGAGAAGAGTCAAAACTCTACGCCAGGATGCCTTACCAGAGCGATGAGGAGACTGGGAAGTAAAAAGAATTCCTAAGCTCTCCGATATATAATTCCTGAGGACTCAAAACATTTTTTTCTAGACACAACTCGGCTGCTAAAAACGATCAAGCAATGGGGCTCCTAAGGTCGGGGAAGGCTCTGATACCAACTTGTAACGCCCTCGATGCGGCTATAGCTCCCACGTGTCGAGGCACGACTTAGAGGCATAACCGCATTGAAAGCAATGTCGCAAGTCAGGCAATCATTACAACATCCCATGTAATATATAATAAAAGGGGGAGATAACATAGTTGGCTTACACTCGCCACGTCACATCAGAGTACATAAATAACATCCATCAAACAATCACTCATGGCCCGACTGTGGTGCCAAAACAGAAAACACCCCCAACATGCGACAAGGTCCTGAATCGATAACCCCAACTAGGTACCACTACTGATCATCCGGAAAAGACACATAGTATCGCTGAGAGTCCTCGTCGAACTCCCACCTGAGCTCGTAATCGTCAACTGGAGCAGAATCACCTGGACCTGCATCTGGAGTTGTAGCATCTGTGAGCCACAGGGACTCAGCAATCTCACACCCACGCGATCAAGACTATTTAAGCTCATAGGAATGGATAAGGCAAATATATGTGGAGCTGCAGCAAGCGACTAACATATGTGGTGGCTAACTTAAACGCAAAAGAGAGCGAGAAGAGAAGGCGAAGCACGAGCGAGAAGCTAAAGGAACATCCTGCGCAAGCATAACTCCAACACCGTGTCCACTTCCCGGACTCCGCCGAAAAGGGGCCATCACGGTAACACACACGGTTGATTCATTTTAATTAAGTTTAGTTCAAGTCATCTACAACCGGACATTAACAAATTCCCATCCGCCCATAACCGCGGGCACGGCTTTCGAAAGTTCAATCCCTGCAGGGGAGTCCCAACTTAGCCCATAACAAGCTCTCACGGTCAACGAAGGAATAGACCTCCACCCGAGACACACCGATCAGACTCGGCAACCCGGTACAACAAGACAATTCGACAGGTTAAAACAAGACCAGCAACACCGCCCGAATGTGCCGACAAATCCCGATAGGAGCTGCACATATCTCTTTCTCAGGGCACACTCAGATGAGCGCTCCATACAACTAAAACGAAACCTCGAGTTTCCCCGAGGGGGCGCTGCACAGGACTCTAGTTTGGACCAACGCTCAGAGGAGCACTGGCCCGGGGGGGGGGGTAAAAATAAGATGACCTTCGGGCTCCGGAAACCCAAGGGAAAAGAGGCTAGGTGGCAAACGGTAAAACCAATGTTGGGCATTGCTGGAAAAGCTTTAATCAAGGCGAACTATCAAGGGGTTCCCATTATAACCCAACCGCGTAAGGGACGCAACAATCCGGGAACATAACACCGATATGTCGGAAACTAGGGCGGCAAGAGTGGAACAAAACACTAGGCGAGAGGCCGAGCCTTCCACCCTTTACCAAGTATATAGATGCATTAAGATAACATAGCAATATAATGATACCCCAACAAGCAATATAAATGTTCCAACAAGGAACGGCTCCAATCTTCACCTGCAACTAACAACGCTATAAGAAGGGCTGAGCAAAGCGGTAACATAGCCAATCAATGGTTTGCTAGGACAATGGTGGGTTAGAGGTTCAACATGGCAATTGGGAGGCTGACAAGCAAATGGTAGGCATCGTAGCATTGGCAAAGCAAAAGAGCGAGCAAACTAGCATAGCAAAGATAGTAGTGATTTCGAGGGTATGATCATCTTGCCTGCACAGTTGTCAGAGTTGCCTGGATCCTCACAAGCAAACTCAACGGGCTCCTCGGTAGCGAACTCGTCTCCCGGCTCTACCCAACAAGACAAACAAGCAACAAGGATACAATCAACCACGGGCAAGACCAAGCAATATGATGAAATGACGATATGCTATGCGGGATGCGATGCGGGATGCAAAATGCAAGATATGACAGGAAATGCATGAACCTGGCATCAACTTGGAAAACCAAGTGTGCCACTGGATAGAGGGGATGAAATCGCTTGAAAACGATATAAAGATCATTGGAATCGGAGTTACGGTTTGGAAATGGCGAGCGTTTTAAGATATGGCACCGGTCTGCGATTACAGCAAGTAGGCATCTAAATGCAACGAAATGAACATGCTACAGCCACCAAACATGAAAACAAAATACATGGCAGTGATGTACACAAGATGGTTGACAAAACACTAGCACTGAGCCATAGGCAAATTCATCCATTAGGAGGTTCAAACAAGCATGGCTAAAACGCAAATGCAAAACAGATTTCAGACTTAGTGAAATTAACACTAGTCTGAAATTTCAGATCACGATGCTCTCTTCGGAGCAGCAAAACAACATGATACAAAACCTGAACATGACAAGTAAGAACATGGCATGGAGATACTCAACAAGCTTAATAAAACACCCAAAGTGACCTGGGGCCAAAAGGGTTCACAAAATACTCTACCGAGCTCACGAACATCGCTCGAACACAATCAGTTTTCAGACTTAGTGAAAACTGAGACATGCTGAAATTTAACTCACGAAGGCATGTAAACGAGCTCGATGCACTCACTACGGTGCAAGTCATGGCAAGGAAAGCATATAACCAGCAAGAAGGCACAAAGTGCTAGCTACACATGGCAAGAACGAAGGCATAGCATCCATGGAACACTAACGGTAGCATCGGCGAAATCGCAAACAAGTTGACGATCTGCCCAGATTAACAACGAATCAAAAGTTGAGCTCGATTGAGTCAACCTAGAGCACTCCACAAATGCCAACAAAGACATGGATGGATAGAGCATAACTTAAATATCAAAACTCCCTTACTGATCATCCTCAAAAGAGGCACGGATCACTAGGAAACAAGCTGGACATATAGCATCATGAACTAAAATATCCCAGACTTAGTGAAAATCACTAAGTCCCTGAAATCTGCAATCTCAGGTACCTCTCTTCGCAAGCTTGCACAAGACAACACACACATCCTAAAAATGCATGGGTGGCACCTCTGGAAAGAAGACAAAATGCTTCACAATACATCCCAAAGGGGCACAGGCATATCATGCACGGATTAAACATAGCAAAAATGACAAAAGTGCATGATGAACTAACGGTTCTGCAATTTAACTCACGAAGCCTCCTTCTAACAGCATTTTGGGTATCAAGATGACC
>NC_041387.1:114456479-114462060 GCF_002162155.2 Triticum dicoccoides | reverse complement strand
GATGTGGGCGCGGGCGCGGTGGCAGGAGGCCACGTGGCGGCTGGCGGCTGGCTGGGCGCGGCGGCGGACGTTGTCCGGCTCGCCCGGACACGTCCGTCGGCGCGGATCTGGCGGGGATGTTTTTTTTTAGGGTTTCGGGGAGAGGGAGAGATCCGAAAACGGAGGGGTGTATATATAGGCATAGAGGGAGCTAGGAGAGTCCAAATGAGGTGCGGTTTTCGCCCACACGATCGTGATCGAACGCTCTAGGACATGGAGCAGAGTTTGGTGGGTTTTGGGCCAAATTTGGGGGGTGTTGGGCTGCAACTCACACGAGGCCTTTTCGGTCCCTCGGTTAACCGTTGGAGTACCAAACGAAGTCCAAATGACCCAAAACTTGACAGGCGGTCTACCGGTAGTAAACCAAGGCCGCTTGGCAAGTCTCGGTTCAATCCGGAAATGTTTAACCCCACACACGAAAGAAGACTAGAAATGACCACCGGAGGAGAACGAAGCGCCGGAATGCAAAACGGACAACGGGGAAAATGATCGAATGCATGAGATGAACATGTATGCAAATGCAATGCACGTGATGACATGATAAGAGATGCACGAAAAGAAAAACAACACACGGAGACAAAGACCCGAACCCGAGAAATAAATATAACTTAGCGCCAGGGACGGCAAGAGTTGGATACAAATATGGAAAGTATATCTGGGGCGTTACAGTTGTCTCATTGCAGCCATCCTCAGGAACTGAGTTCTGTGTTTGTGATCCATGATTCAGCTACTACCATACATTGGGCCCTGAAATATGACCCCGCTCGACTTCTTATTCACCCTTGTCCTCTGTCCAGGAGTTGCAAGTAGTTTCTGGTGTTTGTAGCTTACTGGAGGCCGTGGACAGCGCTGACCGTAGGGGTGGGCTGTGATGCGGTAGGTACGTGGCACAGTGTACCGGATGCCCGTTTGGTGTCTCGGGAACCCTGTTCACATCGTTTGGGGCTGTGAGTGAAACTCCGGCCGGATCTCCTCATGGATGGAACCCGAATAGGAAATAAACCCGGACTAGAGACTTAGGTGTTTAGGTAGGTCGTGGTCTACACCCACGTCGGCTTTCGCTTGAAGTCTGCCGAGCACATGTCGTGTGCAGACGCTAAGTGGTGGAAACATGTATGAAGAAGTACACCCCTGCAGGGTTAATATCATCTATTCGAATAGCCGTGTCCGCGGTAAAGGACTTCTGGGTTGCTTATATCAGTTCATAGACAAGTGAAAGTGGATACTCTAAAATAAGCAAGATAAGCATGAGTGCTATGGATGGCGTTCTCGTAGGGAGACGGGAGCGGATCCATAGTGGTGTATTGATATGGTGAATATGTGGACTCGTGTGCGCCACCTCAAAAGAGTTGCTTGGAGTCATAGTTTAGGATAGCCACCGAGTCAAAGCTGGCTTGCTGCAGTTAAACCCCACCATCCCCTTGTTGATAATGATGCATATGTAGTTAGTTCTGATGTAAGTCTTGCTGGGTACATTTGTACTCACGTTTGCCTATTTTATGTTTTTGCAGAGAGACTTCGGTCTCACTAGTAGTTCCACGTGGACTTCGACGTTTAGCTTGTTACCTCAGCTACGGTCTTGTGCCTCGGCAGGATTTGGTAGATAGTCAGGCTTCTCAGCCTTTTTCATTTATAGATGTCTGTACTCAGACATGATAGCTTCCGCTTGTGCTTTGATATGTATGCTCTGAATGTTGGGTCATGAGACCCTGTTTGTAATATCTCGCTCCTCGGAGCCTATTGATTAAATACTTGAGTTATAGAGTCATGTTGTGATGCCATGTTGTATTTGCACATATCGAGCATATTGTGTGTATGTTATTGAAATGCTTGGTATGTGTGGGATCTGACTATCTAGTTGTTTATTCTTAGTAGCCTCTCTTACCGGGAAATGTCTCCTAGTGTTTCCACTGAGCCATGGTAGCTTGCTACTGCTCCGGAACACTTAGGCTAGCCGGCATGTGTCCTTCTTCGTTCCTGTGTCTGTCCCTTCGGGGAAATGTCACGCGATGAATACCAGAGTCCTGTTAGCCCGCTACAGCCCGGTTCACCAGAGTCCTGCTAGCCCAGTGCTACAGCCTGGATTCACTCGCTGATGACCGACACGTTCGATGCTGGGTCATGGATGCCTGTCCCTGTAAGTTTGTGCCACTTTGGGTTTACGACTAGCCATGTCAGCCCAGGCTCCTTATCATATGGATGCTAGCGACACTATCATAACGTGTGCCAAAAGGCGCAAACGGTCCCGGGCAAAGGTAAGGCGACACCCGTGGGAATACCGTGCGTGAGGCCGCAAAGTGATATGAGGTGTTACATGCTAGATCGATGTGGCATTGAGTCAGGGTCCTGACAGCGTTGGTATCAGAGCTTGACTGCCTGTAGGATTACCAAGCCAAACTGGTCGAAGTTGAGTCTAGAAATTCTTTAGTTATATAAGGGAATTGATTGTGGGATGGAACGTAAGGCTCTTTTTACTCCTTATACCTCATGCCCTTCTGATCTGAGTCATCTTATCTTTCCTACGGGGATTAAGAGCTAGGCTATCTCTTCTTTCTATCAGGATCACGCGTTACTAATTCGTAGACTTATAAGATTGTTGGATTTAAGCTTGAGTTCAGTTTCTACTACTTCCGTATGTTAATTGTTGATCTTGAAACCTTGATATTGTGCTTCTGAGTGGTTATGCCACCATTTTTGTGAATGTCTCAAATCTCTTCTGAGCATTTACAGCTGTTATGCTGTCCGAGTCATTCCAGGTTTCTAAATAGTCTGATGCATTTGCAAAATCCTTTTCCCTCTGGTTTCGATGCTCCTTTATGCCAGCTCAATCACACTAATTGTTGAGTTGAGGTATTCTACTGCCTCGACCTTTATGTTGGAATAATTATTATGACCCTAGGTGTCTCAGGGGATCATCTAGTGGTCTAGCCATGATTTGTGTCCTAGTGTGATGATTCTGGCCTTTATTCTCGAAAGCATTCCGTGATGCTACTTAGGAGTAGGTATTCTATTCCTGGGTTTTGAACCCGAGATTCATCCTACTTACATCATGTTGATAGTGTTGCTAGTTCCTTTAGGATAATAGTAACCTTTGCGATAGTCCTCGAGGTTCATGGTACATCCTTCTTCCAATTACCATGAATCATTCTTGGCAGGAGTTCTTCTGAACCAAAAGATGACAACAAGAGCGCTCTCGATGAGTTCTCCATGCTATATTGTGACTCTGCCAGCTCAACCTTTCTGCATGGGTTATCCGGAAGAATTATGTTGAACTTGGTTCGACATACTAATTTATGCATCCACAACTCAGAAAATTATATGTTCCTTTGAGTTGTCCCTCTTTAGTTGTCTACTAACCTTCGTCTATCAATTGATAGTCAAGAGTATGCGTGCGTTCGTTTATCGATGCCTATTACTCTTGTGGTCCGTCAAGCCATTCTATCGCGGAATGATAGGAGAAACAAACTCCAGTACCTCTTCCATATCTAGGATTGGGTCAAAGCAATTGTGCTCCGCAGATCAAAATGCCATCCCAGCTTTTGATTCTGTTCTACCCTGAAGTATTACCGTCTTGATGTCAGGATTTTCATGAGGATTGCACCGGCTCTTGTGAATTCTTGATGTAGTGATACTTCTCGCCATCATTATTCATCCCTCGGTTCCGTGTTGTCGCAACCGGAATGCCGACAAGTGAATCGTGATGTGTGAATTCAATACTCCTAGCAACCTTATTGCTTGGTAGTTAATGGACAATAATTTCATTCTTAGCGTGTTGGTTTTGAATCATCATTCTAAGGTTGATCATGCTACCTAGTCCTTGTTCTCGGTGCACTCCTCGATCGATGAGTTAGGATTATTTCAAATCTTAGCTCTATTGATCATATCGTCTTGCCTCAAAAAGCAAGATTGTTCTCGAGCTTAGTAACATATCGGTGGTTCGTGATTTTCCGAAGATCTTCTCGGAAGTATTACCAGGTTGTCACCTGACCGCTGTGTTGAGCTCGTGATCAAGTTGGTTTCTTGTGAACCACCCTTCTCCAAGAATCTGTGTTGGATATCCCTGAGCTAGTTGGTTAAGCTAGACAACAACTTGGAGAGTTGGAAGATAAAAGCTTGCCTGACTTAGTTCGTTCCAAAGGGATATTCTTGTGTAGTATGTGTTGACGAAAGATGATATCTTCATCTATTGGTCCCTGTGATCAGTTGCTGGACCTATCATTTTTATCTAACCTTTGATTGGAGTATGGGCTATCATCCAATCAGACCAGAACCAACGATATTCGTAATGTTGTCTTACTCGTGGTTGATCCCTCGAGCATACACCATTATATCATTTGGGTCTGACCAATGCTATCACTTGTTCACTTAACTATGGAATTCCTTTTAAAGGGAAACCCGGAAGAATTGTTGTTGAGCCCATTGGCAACATCCTTATCTCCTCCATGATGTTGTTGAACATTAAGCTAGTGTTGGAAACTTTTGAAAGCATTTTCTTCATGCTAGCTCATGAAGTATTTGTTTGATGAAAGGAGTGACTTCCTCTTATACACGTGCATTTGGTGAAAGTTGCCGCCGTGAATTTGAGAAAGATTGTTTTGTTTCCTTTGGAATCATCCCAAATCAGTCATGCACACGTGCGAAGTATTCTGTAGTCTGGAGACTTGCAACCTTCATTCTATATGTGTCCCTAGCACACTAAGCCACTGATTGACTTGTTCAAGGAAAAGAAGTCTATGCTTGGGATCTAATCCATGGACTTGCGTAAAGACTTCGATATCCTCGATTATGGTTCCCCACCCGAACTCGGTAGTGTTTGATTATAAGACTACTACGTGGCCATGCTTGTCTGGGACAACGTGTTCACATGTTAGTAGCAGAACCAGCTCATGTTTGGAGCTTGCTATCGTAGTTCATTCCCGAGAATCTCGCAACGTCATCTCATCGATTTGTGTTGCAAACTTTTGTTTTTCTTCCTAGACTCGATGAGTCTGGAATATCCTGACACCAACCAGATCTGAATCTCAGGAAGATATGATGGTTTGGAACATTTCCCAAGAACTATAATATCGGTCCCTCGAAAACCAGTAAAGTGGATGTCGTGGCCAACACACCTAGCCGGAAGACCTGTTATTATAATATCTTGATTGAGGAAGTTGGCCACCTCCCCATAGGGATTTCGTAGGATTTACTCCCTAGTTGCCCCTATGGATTTTGAGATCCCGAAGTCCGACCTTTTTACTTGATGTTCTAGATATCAAACCATATCTATGAATGGGTTACACTAGCACATCAAGGAGAACATTAGAAGCGGAGTGCTAAATGTCTCTCGGTCGATCATCCAGATTTTATTTCCTTGGCCCCGCCAAGGGTGAAATCTAAGAAAGTGTTATCTTCCTTTGCATCTGCATCATCCATCATCATTCATCATGGTAGCAAGTTGTGTTGCCAGGATCCTTGACACGGATATTGGTAAAACCTTGATGATTGTGGAAATGCTCAAGTTCTTGAGAGCACGCACAAGCGCTACGTGATATCATCGGCA